>NC_056531.1:11696056-11716060 GCF_019175285.1 Sceloporus undulatus
TTTCCCTGTGAGAAAGTATTCTCCAATGATTCCCTATGGGCAAGTATGATTTCCCTATGGGCAAGTATTCCCCTATGATTCCCTCTGGACAAGTATAGTTTCCCTATGGGAAAGTATTCTCCAATGATTCCCTATGGACAAGTATAGTTTCCCTATGGGAAAGTATTCTCCAATGATTCCCTATGGGCAAGTATGGTTTCTCTATGGGCAAGTATTCTCCTATGATTCTCTATGGAGAAGTATAGTTTCCCTATGGGAAAGTATTCTCCAATGATTCCCTATGGGCAAGTATAGTTTCCCTGTGAGAAAGTATTCTCCAATGATTCCCTATGGGCAAGTATAGTTTCCCTATGGGCAAGTATTCTCCAGTGATTCCCTATGGGCAAGTATAGTTTCCCTGTGAGAAAGTATTCTCCAGTGATTCCCTATGGGCAAGTATGATTTCCCTATGGGAAAGTATTCTCTAATGATTTCCTATGGGCAAGTATGGTTTCTCTATGGGCAAGTACCCTCCTATGATTCCCTATGGACAAGTATAGTTTCCCTATGGGAAAGTATTCTCCAGTGATTCCCTATGGGCAAGTATAGTTTCCCTGTGGGAAAGTATTCCCGATGATTCCCTATGGGCAAGTATAGTTTCCCTGTGAGAAAGTATTCTCCAGTGATTCCCTATGGGCAAGTATAGTTTCCCTGTGGGAAAGTATTCCCGATGATTCCCTATGGGTAAGTATGGTTTCTTTGTTTGAGTAGGTCCAGCCATGACGGTCCCAAACCCACTACAGAAATAATCCACTTTGGTCCCGAACCCACTGCAGAAGTCATCTGCCTTGAGACCACTTGAACTGCCCTTGCTCAGGGAATGCGGGGAATTGTCACTCATTCTGGCCCGGAGCCCTCTGACCAAGAAGGCAAAATGTCTCCGAAAACTACCGCTCCCAGAAGTCCCTAGCACTGAGCCAGGGCAGTTCAAGCGGTCTCAAAGTGGATGATTCCTCCAGTGTGCTTTGGGCCTTTGAGACTGCTTTCTCTGCCCTGGCTCAGTGCTAAGAAAACCTGGGATTTATAGAATTCAAAGCTATAGCCGTGTGAGTCTGTGGAGAGGTCTTGTAGCTCCTTTGAGACTCACTGAAAGAAAGAAGTTGGTAACATGAGCGTTCCTGGACTGTAGTCTACTTCCCAAATGCATCTGAGGAAATAGACTTTAGTCTACAAAAGGTCATGCTGCCAACTTCTTTCTCTCAGTGAGCCTCAAAGGAGCTGCAAGACCTCTCTACATACAGTCTCTAGAGAATGCAAAGATGTAGCCATGTTAGTCTGTAGAATCAGTCTGCAGAGAAATCTTGCAGCACCTTTGAGACTAACTGGAAGAAAGAAATTGGCAGCAGGAGCTTTCCTAGACTAAAGACTATTTCCTTAGATGCTTTCCTGGGAATTGTAGTTTGTTGTGGCAAGTCGGATGGTGTGCAGTGGTTGTAATGCTGCTTTCATACTCCCAGGTTATCAGTTTTGAAATCTTTCCCTCCCCTTCTCTCCCCCAAGTAAGGAGTTGGGAAAGAGTTTGTCCCTTGCAGAGCATCCTTTGGCAAAAGTGGCCGCCTACGTTCTGATACATCTGCTAACCTGGGAGTATGAAAGCAGCATTAAAACCATTGAACACAATTGGGCTTATTGCACATGTACCTACAATCTGTGTTTTTGATAAAGGTTCACTTTAGCAGGTGATGGGAAGGACCGCTGCCTGCCACCTTTTTCTTTGCATCCCAATATAGCACTGTTGTATTTCTTCTAAATAACCGTCTTTCCCTTCTACAGTGAATTATAGTAATATGTGTTCAAGTCAAAACAAAACTTGAAGCCAGCGTGGTGTATCGGTTTGCATGTTGCACTATGACTCTGGAGACCAGGGTTCGAATCCCCCCCCCCCGGGGCCAGGAAACCCATTGGAGGACCTTGGCCAAGTACCACTCTCTCAGCCTCAAGAGCACGGCAATGGACAACTCTTGCCAAGAAAAGCCTGTGACAGGTTTGTCTTAGGGTCGCCATAAGTTGGCAAGGACTTGAAGGCCCACAACAGCAAGAAATGTTAAAAACAACAATAGCCACAGCTTCAAAGGCAGCCCAGATTTTCTGAACATAGATACATACACCGTGACATAACACCGTCGGAGGCAAAATGGGAAAACAGTGTGAATTCAATGAATTACGTGTTGCTCTAGTTTGGAAATGTAGCTGTTTCTTTGAAGCAGACCTGTTCAGTAGTTCCAATACAAAACATTGATTTATGACCTATTGGATGCAGTGCCCTCTGCTGGGTACCATTTAATTTAGGTTTCCACACAAATGAAAAGCAACTGATGTCTGCCCTAAATACCCTAAAGGTGCCAGATTACATCTGATCTTTAAAGCTAAGCAGGACTAGCCCTAGTTAATATTTGGATGGGAAACAACACCAACAAATAAAGATGCTGCAGGTTCTATTGCAGAGAAAGAGGCTGGCCAAACCACCCCTTGAGGATTCCTTGCCTATGAAATTCATGGGGCCACCATACAACAGACAGTTTGGAGACTGAGGGAGACTGAGGGAAAGGGATTTCAAGGGGAAGTGGTCTGGGTTGTGCCAGTATACAAAACACATTGTGAACACTACCTGAGATTATTAATGGAAGGGGAAAGACACTGGAAAGTCGAATGTTGTGAGAAACAAAATAGAGTCAGTCCTCCATATTCATGGATTCAACCCTCCACGTCTTGAAAATACTGAAAAAAGTTATATAAATTCCAGAAAGCCAATTTTGATTTCCCCATTTTATATAAGGGACACCATTTTCCTACACCATTGTATTTAATGGGACTTGAGCATCCATGGATTTTGGTATCCACTGGGAGTCCTGGAACCAAACCCCAGCAGATCTCAAGGACCCATTGTAAAATTTAAAATACAACTTGTCTGAAAGGTATTTTTAATGAGACCACTTTTTGATGATTTCTCATTGATTGCTTTTGTGTGTGAAAAATGGTTAAAGAGTAAGGCTTCAGGCAAGGTGAAGCAGATGAATGCCGTACACCAGATACACAGATAGACACAACTTTATTCTGGCCTGTAGTGATGGTTTGTGGCAGTACAAAGAGCTGAAGGCTACACACAAATGGTGCCCCATCAACAAAACAGTGGATGTTATGGAATTACAGAATGCTATAGCTTCCTAATTTTACATACACTGCTTAGCTGATGATGGCATCATTTGTGTGTCGCTTCATACTAGCTATACTACAACTCTGAGGACCAGGGTTCGGTTCTTGTTTGGGCGTGAAACCCACTTGGGCAAGTCACATGCTCTCAGCCTCAGGGGAAGACGGGGCAAACGTGTGAATCTTGCCAAGAAAACCCCATGATCAGTTTAGGGTTGCCATATGTCAGAAAATGAAGGCACACAACACACACATGCACCCAACCTAGGCATTCAAACTGAAAGGAGAAAGCTCCATCTCCTTCCTGCTATGCCCAAAATAAAAGGTTATTGACCTTGTGAAGTTGAAGGCTTTCATGGCCAGCATCCATAGTTTTTGTGGGTTTTTCAGGCTATGTGGCCATGTTCTAGAAGAGTTTATTCCTGGCGTTTTGCCAGCATTTGTGACTGGCATCTTCAGAGAATGCTAGCAGACGAGGGCCCCTCTCTTCCATGCCAGTATCTCTGAAGATGCCAATCACAGATGCTGGTGAAACGTCGGAATAAACTTCTAGAACATAGCCAACAAGCTGTGAAATCCCCCCAAAAAACTATGGTTATTGACCTCTTAGAGACATTGCCCCAGAAGGATTGCACAATGCCAACCCTGTAGCAATACCCATGGTGACATACTTCCCTAAAAACAAGAAATAAAGATGTTGGGCTTATTTTGCCAAATGACCTCTACAGAACAGCATTAGGGAAGCTACTGTACTTCTCTAAACGCTAGAATTAGCATAGCAGCTGCTATAGGATTTCTGTGTAGGAAAACTAGCTTGGCAAGATTCGTTCAGTCTGGAGTGCTGTCAAAAGAGTAGCTAGCTACACACACCAAGAGAACGACAGACCTTAAGATAAAATTGCCGGCAGATAGTAATCCAAAATGTTACCAGTCGGCACTGACTGCTGTGCAAGTGGCCAGAGACCCATTTTCCCTTGGGGAGCGTGCAGGGATATTTGTTGTGTGTTCCTCGTGTTGGTTTTCACTTCCGAGGTGGCATTTAATATGATTTGTTTCATGTAGCATTGCAAATTCTTAAGCTGTAAGTAGGAGAAAGGTGCACCAAGCTGCATGATACCTTAAAACCTGGTTTGATCCTTCTTGTTTGAGAATAAAGCTTTCTTTCCCTCTGTTAAACCTCATGGTGCTTTTTGGCTGTTTGGCACACAGGGCTCTTCCCTCACTCTGTCTCCCTCCTGGGTAAAGGAGGGGATGAAGAGGACACAGGGAGTGTGTAGGTAGTGAGTAGGAGTGGAGGAGTGCCTGGTTAGCTAGTCCTCTGACTTTTTTAAGACCTCAGGGCAGAGGAAAAGCTAAGACATATTTGAAAAGGGGTATTGAAGTAAGCCACTTTGCAGGCTAGGTTTGCAGGCAGAGTCAGGTTTTCTGCTTTGCTTTCCCTGCTCTCCTTTTGTCTTGGCAGTTCTGATCTCTGCATGGCTCTGAGCTGCCATCTGGACCAGCAGCTGCTCCCTTATAGTAACTGAAACTTGGGAACCCAAGTCTTGTCTGTTCCCCCCACAAACCAAGCCTGTGTCTTTGTACGCGTGGATGAGATGTTGAGCAAATTACTTTATATATACGTTACTGAAACGAGACTGTTTTTCTCGCGTGCCGTTGGGGAAGGGGCAGGTTACCTTGTTCATTTCCGTTCGCTATTAGTTACTCTGCTAGAGGGAGAAACATATTATCTCTTAAATTTACAAGTCCTAATCCAGCAGAACTGACATCAGCGTGTGCGTGTTGCAAGGAAGCCGATGCCAAATAAAATTTGATAGCCTTTAGAGTGCCACCATCATTTTTGTTCATCTGCTCCTCCAGAATAATATGGCAACTCCCTAAAAAATCTTTACCATTTATACAACAGGCGGCTGCAGTCAGTTCCTTATACCAAGTTCCTTCTTTATGCAATACATTGAAACACAACTCGTTCAGCTGCATTGGGACATAAGGTTTATGCCCTTGCGCTGTAAATTGTGCTTCTGTTACCCCACATCACATGTTAACCAGAAACTTTTATTACTGTAACCCGCCTAGATTCCTTGTGATTGGGCGGGTTATAAATAAATAAATAATAATAATAATAATAATAATAATTATTATTATTATTATTATTATTATTTCTTTTCAAGATAAAAGATAATTCTGTCCAGTCAACCTAACCATCTTCGCTCAATGCATGAAGAGGGCCCAGTATGACAGAATCAACCAACCAACCAGGGACTAGGCTTTTGCACCCAAAATAAGGTGTAGGATACCCCAAATCATACCCTGTTAAATCCAGAAGGCACTTTTCTATGAGTTGGCATTGACTCCTGTCTGGCCCAAAACTTTTTTTTACATGCAGGGCACTCTGTGTGTGTGTGTGTGTGTGTGTGCGCGCGCGCACGCGCATGTGTGTGTGTGTATGTGCAGTCGGCCCTTCTTATACACGATTTTTTTATACACAGATTCAAGCATCCACGGTTTGAAAATGTTTAAAAAAAGTATAAATTTCAAATATCAAACCTTGATTTTCCATTTTTATAAGGACACCATTTTGCTGTGTCATTATATTTAATGAGACTTCAGCATCCACAGATTTTGTTATCCATGGGGGATCATGGAACCAAACCCCAGCGTATAACAAGGGTCCACTGTATATATATTCCTGCTCAGCCATAGAAACCCATTGGGTGACCTTGGGCAAGTCACACTCTCTCAGCCTGAGATAGTCCCATGATTGCTTCACCTTAGAGTTGCCTTAAGTTGGAAACAGTTTGAAGGCATACAACAACAATGTAATAAAATACATACACTTAAAATTCTGTGTGGGTTCTTGTCACTGCGTGAAGCAGTTGGAAGCAGTGACTAAGAGCCTGGATTTACACTTGTCTTGTTTTCAGATTTCGATTAAGAACGTGACAGAGAAAGGAAAGCCTGATGTGATACAATGTACTTGTCTTTTAGGAAATGTCTTCCATATTGCACCATCGTTCCTGGATCTTCCACGCATTGCTGCAACATCAGCAGAAATCCCTTGGTAACCAAGCAATAGTGACTCTACCCGTCCAGTGTACCTTGTTGAGGAGGAATACAACACAACAAAGCCAGGAGTCGGTTGAGATACCCTGCAAACCCTGGATCCAGCACTCTGCGTTAGTACAAAGGTGGAAACACTGCTTCGTAAGTTAGACTCAATATTTCCTATGGAGATTTTGGAGCAGAAATCAGTGACAGTTACAGTATATACTCGACCTCATGTATAAGTCGAGGTCAGGTTTGGGGGCCAGAATTATGGATTTTGATATGACCCGTAGATAAATCGAGGGTAAAACTTAGGAGCATGAAACAAAGGAGCTAAAGAATGAAGCAAAGGAAAACAATGCCAAAGAACTTACAAAATTCCAGCAGGCATAACTGTGCTCATACTAAAGACTGGATGGATGAGAGAATAGACAGGATTCAGTGCTTTCATGACAGATTACCTTCTTGTCTTTCACCAAGGGATGGTCCCTTTTTAAAATAAGAGTTAAAGTACAGTATTTACACTGACCCGTGGATAAGTCGACTCAGTTTTTTTGGGCCAATTTTTGGTCTAAAATTTCTAGACTTATACATGGGTATATACAGTACATTGACTATGCCATCGGCAGGAGCCGCTGATGCTTCCCTTGGTGTACAAGCACAACCTGGCTCCTTGGCAAACATTTGAGTTATTCAGTGTTATCAGTAACACTCGATGCAACACAATAATTCTGTTTGGTGAAGGTCATTGGCTATGTCTACAGATATATTGTGGACACAAGTAACAAGACAAAAACACCTCACCACCAGCTGGGAATGTTTCACTGATGGTGTTTCAACCACATATATTCCAAGGGTCTTAGAAGGTTTTAATAAGAACATGCCCCTCTTTCGGAAATCTGAGAATTCCACGCCAGCCTCAACCCTTTTGAAAATCCCTAGTTTTTTTTATTGTCAAAGACTGTTGTCTCAGTCAGCTCTCTGAGGTTGGATTGCCACCAGTGGAGGGGAAAAAACCACTGTTAGATTGGCTTCACTCCTCTTAGCGCACAAGTTACAAGCTCCTTTCCAGCTCCTTAACATTTATTTCAGGAGATTTGGGTACTTATGATCTAGCAAGATGTTATTCTGGCTGTTGCCACACTTCAGAATGCATGTAACCAATTTAATTGTCATGGCTCCATGCTGTGGAATTTGTAGTTTGTTGTAGCACCTGAACTCCGACAGAGAAGGCTAAACATCTCACAAAACTACAGATCCCAGGATTCCATGGCATTGAGCCATGGCAGTTAAAGCGATGTCAATCTGCATTCGTTCTTCACTGTAGATGCAGCCTATGTCATCTAAGTCTGAAGCAGCTAGGGAAGACTGACCTATTACAGACAAAGTGAATACAGGCTACTAACCTACTATTTAGTTAACATGGAGAAGCCTTGCCATTAGATAAGGCCCCTAATATTTACCATGCATTAGAATGGTAATAATAAAGTGGTGCTAATGGTACTAATAAAAATTAGTATTTACCATGCATTATGGCAGGAAAGAAGTCTCACCAGCTTTCATCAGTAAAGATAACCAAGCAAATCTCCTGAGAAACCTTTTTCACTTTGGAGGTTGGTCATACTGTATAAGGTTGCACCTCACATGATTTATTTATAGGTTTGTTTAGGCCAGATTCTAAAGGTGACAGATATGCTTTTTATAGAGATGAATGTAAAAAGAATAAATGTAATATTCTTTGCAATTTTGAAGTGTTGTTTTTCTGTTCCTTCAGGTCTGACTGATAATGCTATCCTAAGGTTTTCTTGGGACAAGGTATTCTGTGAAAGTCTGCCATTGCCTTCCTCTGAGGCTGAGAGAGTATGCTTTGCCCAAGGTCACCCAGTGGGTTTCCATGGCTGAGAGGAGATCTGAACCCTGGTCTCTCAGTGTTGTAGTCCAACACTCAAACCCTTGTACCACCACTGGCTCCAAGTGTACAGTCCATGCAGTGAGCCAAATTCTTAGTGGCAAGATAGTTAAACTGAAGGATTTAAAGACAGGGGATTACTGTGCCTAAAAACCAAGGAAGAACTTGCTGAACGGGGATCTGAAAAACAACTCTCTTCTATTAATGGAGTGGTTTCCAAAAATGTAGTCTCACAAGAATTTAAAGACCTTCGAGGAGGAAAAATGCTTATACAGTCGGTCCTTCTTATACATGGATTTTTTAATACACAGAGTCAAGCATCCACGGTTTGAAAATATTTTTTAAAAAGTATAAATTTCAAATATCAAATCTTGATTTTCCCATTTTTATATAAGAGACACCATTTTGCTATGCCATTGTATTTAATGGGACTTGAGCACACACGGATTTTGTTATACACAGGGGATCTTGGAACCAAACCCCAGCGTATAACAAGGGTCCACTGTATTTGCTTAGCACAGATGGGAAAGTGAGTTCTGTGGTTTGACCAGGGGTCAAAATGCCCCCAAATGTCCTCAAGGGGGTATGTGGGTCTTTTTTTTACCATGCTTTTGGGGGGGAGACAGGCTATTTTAAGACGAAATGTGAACAGGAAGTTATTGGGAAATGACTTCCCACTCACTTTTGTTATTAAAAAAGGGCCTCTTGCGGGGATGGTTCAGGGATGCCTAAAGATGCGGCAGAAATGTCCCACACACCCTCTAGTGGGCGTTTGGAGCCAAAGAAAATGTTTTTGGGGTTTTTTTTGTAGGGCCTGCCAAGGCCTAAATGCCCTAAAGGCACCAGATCCCCTCTGATCTTGGAAACTTGTCTTGGTTAATACTCAGATGGGAGACTGCCAACAAATCACAGGTGCTGTAGGCTATATTTCAGAAGAAGGAACTGGCAGAACCACCTCCAGGGATTCCTTCCTAGGAAACCCGATGGAAAATTCATGGGGTGGCCATAAGTCGACAAGCAACTGGAAGGCGCATGCACATATACATGGTTCTCCAGTGCCCCCTGTGGGGCTGCTGTGGCTCCCTAGCATCCAACAGTTGCCCGCTGCTGGCTTAGAACTGGAAGCCAAAGTCATTGCCAGGTCTGGTGAAGCATCCCATGCCCCATCTGGTCACATTCCTTGGGATCACTTGCAGTGGTCTCGTGTTGTGGACCAGGCGCTTGGATCAGTCCATCCCATCACATGTAAATTTCACCCATGCCCCTCTTGGTTGAGAAGATGCTGATCCAGGATTCGGATGAATGCCCAATTTTGTTAGAGGCTGAGGCCTGCCATTTTGAAAGCGGCCCACAGTGCACCCTTTCCAAAACAGGACCTTCTTGAACTTAGACGTAACTATAATTTCATGTCTAATATTCCCTTTTGGGCAAGGCGTGGTGGTTAGGCCACTTTGGATGTTCCTAGAGGAGACAGACTATCGGCACCCATTGATTTCAAGTGAAGATTTGATCCTAAAAACTCAGTGAAATATGGGGGAGTGGTACCCTCTTCATCTTCCTGGATCCCTTAGCAACTCTGGATATTGTCAATCCTGGGTTACTGGACCAGTTCTGTGGAATGGGAGCTTGGAAGCACTGGGTTACAGTGGTTCCGGTCATATCTACAGAGCTAGTTCCAGAGAGTGGTATTGGGGAAACCCTGTTTCACCAGATAGCTGTGGGGTGGCATCCTTTCCCACTTGCGGTTCAGGATATTTTTATAAAGCTGTGAAGGGAAGGTGTTATGATGGTGGTCCCCAAACTTTGGTCCTCCAGATGTTTTGGATTTTGGCTCCCAGAATTCCTGACTGTTGGCTAAGCTGACTGGGACCTCTGGAGGTTGAAGTCCAAAAACACCTGGAGGACCAAAGTTTGGGAACCAAATTTGTGGGATTGGAACGTCTCCTTGTTGGAATCGACAGGGGTGGTGGAGATGCCAGACCAGTGCTTGGATGTTGTAAGGGAATCAGTGAGGGCACAATACTGAATAATCCTGAAGTTGAATTCTGATAAAACAGAAGCTCTGTGGATGGATGGTTTAGAAACTGGGTAAGCACCCTTTCCTAAATGGAGTTATGTTCTTGTGAAGGAGCCTTAGAGTACTTGGAGATCCATCTCTGCCACTAGAGGTCCAGTTGGACTTTGTGGCTCAGAGCACCTGGAGCCAGCATTGGCTGGTCCACCAGCTACATCCTTTCCTGAACAGGGATAATCTAGCCACAATTGCTCATGCATTGGTAACTTCTTGCTTAGACTACTGCAATGCACTTTACCTGGGCTCCCCTTGAAGACTGCTCAGAAGTTGCAAGGCGTGCCAAATTCTGCCACTAAATGGCTGACCGGATCATCATATCAAAACTATAAGATGCTCATTTCAAAGGCATTGCACTGGCTGCAAATACAATTCTGATCTGAATTTGGGGGACTTGAGATGCTTGGCCTTTTAGCTATGATCAAGTGGTAGAGACAGGAGGTGACTGGTTTTACATGCAAATGGTAATCTTTCTTGCCAGCAGAAGGTGGGGGAGAGTGCAACTTGGAGAAATTGGGAGGGGAAGTAAGCTAGAAGGGGGCACCGTTGTAACAATAATTGTGTGCCTCCAAGTCTTTTCTGACTTATGGTGACCCTAAGGCAAACCGATTATAGGGTTTTCTCGGCAAGGTTCTTCAGAGGGGATTTGCTGTTGCCTTCCTGAGAGACAGAGTGGGGCTTGCCCAAGGTTACCCAGTGGGTTTACATGGCAGAGCCAAGATTCGAACCCTGATTTCGGTGTGTGCATTTTACGGTGGCTGGCCAAGAGAGATGAGGGATTATTTTCGTGTACTGTGTTACCAAGTTTGGTTTTATATAAATTTTGGGTGCCAAGCGATTAAAAATCATGACCCCTGACTGACCCCATTGCAAGCCGCCATTACCCTAAGAGTGAGCCGACCACGTAGCCAGCAAGCTTGCTAGGCTTGGTCACAGGAAAAACGGTACATTTTAAACCTTAAGCAAGCAGTTTTGGGAGTTGCCCTACAAGTTTCGCAGGCTACCCCAAAGAAGAGTGGACAGTAGAGGTAGCCTCCTTCTCAATGAGCGAGTGATTATCTTAACAGCTCTGCCATCTAGATATTTGTCTTCTTCTGAAAAGTGCCAGACCTCTTCTTTGTGTATCCATTGTGTAGGTTTCAGCTTAGACAAAAGATAACAATCAAGACCTTTGTTCACTAGGTAGCCATAGCCTGAGGATACGTTCAGGGGTATAAAAGGACCCCCGATTCCAGCCTCCAGTGGGCTTGTTGAGCTCTGAGTTCCAAACCTGAAACCTTGCTTGTTGAGCTGTCACTCTAGGCTTGAGTTCCCCGAGCCTTGGGCTCTACTGAAATCACTAGAGCTAAGCCAATGCTCACTGTCTCTCGGGCCTCTGGTTATCTTTGCCCGCTGGAACTCAGTTCCTAGCCACCGCAGTTGCCACTTACTTTCCCGTTCCCGCGGCTGTGTGTCACCATCCACCATCCCTCACCTCCATCGCTTTGAAGAAGACTCCTAAGGTAATTATCCCAACGGTGCCTCTATCCTTTCTCCTTTACTCCCAAACTCACCCCTCCCTTGCTTTAGCATTGAATGTGTGTGTGTGTGTGTGTGTGTGTGTGTGTGATCCCTTTTGTTGTGTGGCTTTAATAAATGTTTATATTTTAATTGCAACCCATTGGCATTTTGAGTCTCTTTCTCTCTTAGGGTTGGACTAGATGACCTCTGGTATACACATAGGGACCCGACCCCGCTGTGTGCGTTGTTAGGACACGCCTCTCATAATATTTGAGCTAATTAAAATTCCCCTAATTCGATCCTTCCTAACAACTAGACCATCTTGAGGCTCAACAGGCTCCTTTTCTGAGCTACTGGGGCCACAGCTACACTGCAGGATTCATGCACCTTGACACCACTTTAACTGTCATTGCTTTGTGCTATGGAACCCCAGGATTTGTAGTTCTCTGAGCTATTTAACCAGAGCGCTCTGGTACCACCACATATTCCAAGTCCCAGGATCCCATAGGATGGAGCCATGGACATTGAAGCCATGGGATAGAGATAGCTGTGATCACTTTGGTGGATATCCTCTGCTGGAAACTGGATAGAAGAGTGTGTTCCTCGTGGTTCTGCTGGACCTTTAAGCAGGTTGGTATACCATCCGATAAACTACAAATGACAGAAGGTTCACACGCATCTTAGTTTAGGGACATCGCTGTTGGTTTTTGTGGGTTTTTCGGGTATGTGGCCATGTTCTATCAGAGTTTATTCCTGACATTTCCCCAGCAGCTGTGGCTGGCATCTTCAGAGAATGCTGGCATGGAAGAGAGTGGGAGATATATACTGTGAGATATATATATATATATTACATGTTAATCTGTGTATCGTTCTATTGTTGAATGGCAATATATACCCCACTCTCTTCCATGTCAGCATTCTCTGAAGATGCCAGGCACAGCTGCTGGCGAAACATCAGGAAGACACTCTTCTAGAAAATGGCCACATAGCCCGAAAAACCCACAAAAACCCATGGATGCTGGCCATGAAAGCCTTCAAATTTACATCACTGTTGTTAGCAAACAGTCTTCTTTTATTCTCTCCCCACATGGTGCCTTCCAGACGTTTTGGAATACAGTTTCCCTCGGCCTTGGACAGCGTGACCAATAGTCATGGCCGGCATTGGAGAAATCTACATCAGATCTATAAAGTACCACTTACAAAGGACATGTCTGTTCTGACCTCAATCCCAAAAAGTGTCCACTTAAATACGATTGATTTCACAGTCTACTCAAATAGGGACTGTAAACATTGTGCGCTCTTCATAAAGTGGGCTCTTCATCTTCGTGTCATTCGGCAATGATAGAGTGCACCACTAGATGGGAGCAGAACCCAAGAAATTAACCTATATAGCTTCACTCTTGCTATATGCCTTCTTGTCTACGATCTTGAGCTGGAGTTTATGAATGGAAATTATATTTTAAGTTTGTACACACACATCCAACAGTCCTTCATTTTGGTCCATGCATTTGTGGGATTGCTGGCAGACCCCTAATTCCTTTCCGCTGGCCCTGTATCTCAAGATCCATATTTTTTTGTGGGGTTTTCAGGTGATTTGGCCATGTTCTCGAAGAGTTTATTCCTGATGTTTCGCCAGCATCTGTGGCTGGCATCTCTGATGACTCAGCAACACACACTATAACTTAAAACCATATAAAATAGAAAGGCTACATCAAAGATGCAAATAGTTTACGTAAAACTGGACTATCAGATTGAGTTACAACACTGGAGATTATTATTGATTATATAGTTATAGGTCTAGGGCATATTGCCATTAGCGTTTTGCATATTCATAGTGTTTTAACTTGGACTGTTTTAAATTTGCAAGTCGCCTTGAGTCCCTGTACTGGGAGGAAGGCGGGGTATAAAATAAACATAATAATAATGTCAGACCCCTTTTTTGATGAATCCAAACAAAAATCCATCAGTGAAAGATCCGTTTTTGAAAGATCTCTCTCATTTTAATGGCTAGAGACAACATTTTTGCAACCGACAGGGTAATGTTTGTGCATTTGTCTTTGCTGCAGGCTGAGATGGAAGTCCAGATCTAGGATCTGTCTTCTATATACTCGAAAGTGTCTCCATGTAGCATTTTGGGGTTCCCCACTCCTTCCGCAGCTCAGGCCATTCTTTAAAGTTCTGCGTTTTCAGGGTGCCAGAAAGAATCGGGGACGTTCACTTGCACACACACGCACCCCAAATCTAGATCCAAGCCTTAGCATTTGTTGTCGAATGTGAGGTGATCAGAGAACAAAATATTTTTCAAGGCAAGAAAATCGACCTTTTGCACGTGAGGGTCATTTGTGAAGTGCAGTCATGTGTTGCACAGGCCATGAACGACCCTCCCGTGCAAAGGATAGATTTCCTTGTCTTGGGAAATATTTGGTTCTCTGATCACCCACCATTCAATGTCAAATGCTAAGGCTTAGGCCTAGACCTCAGAATCCTTGGTGGACAGGGAAGGAAGAAAAATCGTTGTGGCCTCTTCTTAGATGGTGACATTTCCATGGGTTTCACAAGATTCTGGGATTGTGCAACCGGAGGCCTTGCTGACGTTCTTTGCGCCAGTCCTGGCATTTGAGAGCATTTTTGAGTACCCTGGAAGAGAGCCAGTGTAATGAAAGCGAGTTTTATTAGCCATCCGTGGGCCATATGTCTTGGGTGCTTGAAGTATACCCAAGCTGGGCCTTGCTAGTCCAAACGCAGAGACGGAATAGCTCTATGTTTGGATTAGGAATGCTAAATCTTTTGGGTGATAGGGACCTCTTGGATGAGGAGCTTCATCCCTCCCATCGGGATGTGTCTCTTGCTTGCATCCACACTGCAGAAATAATCCAGTTTGACCCCACTTTAATGGCCATGGCTCCATATTATGGCATCCTACAGTGTGTAGTTTTGTGAGCTATTTAGCCTTCTCTGCCAGAGAGTGCTGGTGCGCCACCAAATGTCAAATCCCAGGATTCCATAAGATGGAGACTTGGCAGTTAAAGCAGTGTCAAACTGAATTATTTCTGCAGCGTGGATGCAGCCGAAGTAGCTGATGCAGAAAATCAGGTATAGTATTTTCCCCCCAATATATATACAGTGGGCCCTTTGTTATCAGCTGAGGTTTGGTTCCAGGACCCCCATGGATACCAAAATCCATGGATGCTCAAGTCTGATTAATAATAATAATAATAATAATAATAATAATTTATTTATTTATACCCCACCTCTCCCATGAGATCAAGGCGGCATGGTGAAATGGTGTCTCTTATATAAAATGACAAAACCAAGGTTTGCTGATGAATTTATGTATTTTTATAAATACTTTAAAGCCGTAGATGCTTGAAGCTGTGGATAAAAAAATCAGTGGATAGCGAGGGCCGACTGTATATAGTACCTTTTTGTAATTCCAGTTTACACTTTTTGTTTTGTATATGTTACAGACCAAACTGTGACTGTAAAAGTCTTAAAGGGTTTAAATCATTTTTGGTAATTTGATGGCTATAACCTGTATATGGTTGTCCCGAATAAACTATAATACAGTACAGTACTAGGAAATGGACCCAGCATTGTCTGGGATGATGTTTTCACTTCTAATTTGAAGGAAACAAACATTTCGAACAGCAGCACTTGCAATCCTTAAAAGTAATTTCGCCCCAAGTTCCATGCAAAATGGACCACACACCCGGCATATTTATTATTATTATTATTATTATTATTATTATTAAAAAACCACTGCCAGTTAGTGCCAAACGTGCACAAAAAGAATTGGGATGTCACCCTAAATGTAAATATCAAGTTGGGCCAAATTTGTTTCAGAAATGGGCTTTCTAGTGCAAGAAATACTGCAAAAGTGCCATCAGGAGGTCTTTTTCTGAAAAGATTTGCATTGTCAGCTATGTGACTAACCAATGCGAATAAATTTGGGATAAACTAAGATAAAACTCTCCATGCCTTGAATGTGCTTCGAATGCATCGGCATCATTGACTTAACCTTTATATGAGTACTAACATGCGTGAGATGCGCAGAGATGCGATTCCAATGAAAAAGTAGCGTGAACCACAAAGCCGGAACGCAATTTTTCACGAAGTGGCGCTAAAAAACATCTGAATAACCCCCAAGTTTGGTGACTAGGAGAGGAATTTGGATGGCATAACAAACCATATGGGGCAGACCATATTTTTCAAATCTGCTTTTTGTTTTTGGCCAGTTTTCAGCCATTTTCCCCCTCAATGTTTTGAGCCGGGTGGAAATCAGGGGGTTCCAGGGGCCCAAAATTGCATTTCACTGCAGTTTCCCAATATTTCTGTTATCCCTCGAAAGGCAGCTTCTGCATAAATAATAATACAGGCAGCAAATCCGAAAGCTGGTAAAATTTCGGCAATGGTCACCCTGAACATTTGCTAGTTTACTGAAGGATCTGCTTTTGAATTTCAGGGACAAAATCTCTCAAGTCAGGCTGGGAATTTTGGATAGATGCATGCGCAGGGACACTCCGACGCATGCTGTCTGATCCACCAAAATGGTTTCTTCGTTGTTGCTTTATTTTATTTTAATTTTTTTTTTATCAAAAAGGCACATACCTCCATCAAGCTCAAGGTAGCCTTTTGAACTTCTCCTTTCCCTCACAAGTGTGGGAAAACCCCTTTTGGGAAAGAAATGACACCCTTGATATTTATGGCCACAAGGTGCATTGCAACATGTTGTCTAGTTTTAATTCCCCCCCCCCCCCCGCTTCCCTTCAACACACACACACCAGTTTGCATTGCAGATCATCAAACCTATGCACGCCCCAAGCGAAACCAGCCACATCGCTGGCTTTTTGCCTGCATTGGCTCGGGTGTGAAGTTTCTTGGCATTTTGCATTCATTTGAAGAGAAACCCTCCTTTTTTTTCTCAGCCGAAAAGGCTGTTGCCACCCAGCAAAAAAATGATGGGGGATGATAGAAGCAGACTTATAATTAATATGTGGGCCCCAGCGCTACAGGGCTAAGGCATGGTTTTCATGCGCGATCGGCTCATTTCGTGATGGGGAAACAGAAACGTTGCCCTCTCCCCACATGGAGGTGTGCCATCTACCAGAGTCAGGTTTTAGGGTTCAAATCCAAAGTCCCAGAGCCTTGGCCACCTGCAAAAAATACCAAAGGAGAGTGATGGAGTCTGCAGTACCAGGATTCATCCTAGGCTACATCTGCACTGCAGAAATAATCCAGTTTGACACCACTTAAACTGCCATGGCTCCATGCGACGGGATTATAGGGACTGTAGCTTTGCAAGACATTTCACCTTCTCTGCCAGGGAGCTCTGCTGCCACAACAAACTACAGTTCTCAGAATCCCATAGCTTTGATCCATGGCAGTTAAAGAGGCGTCAAACTGGATTATTTTTCCAGTGTGGATGCAGCCCCAGATGGCTGCGGACAAGGGCTGGTGTCTGACACAAAGCCTCCTTTCTTCCTTTTGCTTCTGAACAGTGCTTCAGCTGAGGGCACTCCACGACTAGGGTCGAATCCATGTTACAAAAACGATGCCACTTTAACTGCTATGGCACCATTCTATGGAATCCTGGGATTTCTAGTTCAGCAAGCTGTTTTGCTTTCTCTGTCCAAGTGTGCTGGGGCCTCCACAAATTACAAATCCTAGGATTCCATACCATGGAAGCTGTATCAAGCTGCGTTACATCCGCCATGCAGATCAGACCTAGGTCTTTGCTGCCAACCCTTTAAAAAGAGTTAGAATTGGATAGCAGCTCCTAACATCCCCCATCCGGATGGATTCTGGGAGTCTCTGGCCAAGATCCTGCATCAGACACATAGCTGTGAGGTTGTAGCTATGCTTGTAGCCAACTCCCTATCCAAACTCTCCATCCAAACTATAGGTTGTAGCTAACTCCTTATCCAAACTCTGTCAGCTAGCAGCTCCCAGGATCCCCATCCAAATGGATACTGGGAGTCGCTGGCCAAGATCTTTCATCAAAGATGTAGCCAAGAAGTGGAGGATGACAAAAGAATGAAAGATTCCCCCGCCCCATTTTACTGGTTCTAAATTTCCCTTTTCTGGAAGGAGCTTTGTTTTTTTTCCACAACGGTGCCAATGTTTCATGGATTCAGCAATGAGATGATTTGATGAAACAAACTGATTTAATCCACTAAAAGGAACCTTGGACCAAGCAGCAGATTTTTTGGAGGCAGGGAAAGTATGATTATTAATAAAAGCATGCAGCCAGCACCATCTTAAAAGAAGCATTCCTCACAAATGGGAAAGAATGCCTCTTGTAAGGTAACACATGACACAGACATGCGCATTGAAAACAAAGAGCAGATGCTCCCTGCTTTCCAAATCTTGTTTCGACCCATGCGCAACATATGGATAAAATTTGTAATGTACAATATAGGCAAATGGAACCAACAGATTGTTTGATGCGGGATCTTGGCCAGCAACTCCCCAAATCCATCCAGATGGGGGATTCTGGGAGCTGCGGTTCAACTTTAGCTATTTTTCTATGTTTTGAACTGCATGGTGTTTTTTGATGTTATAAGCCACCCTGAGTCCCAGCCTTGGGAGAAGGGCGGGATATAAATAAATAAATAAATAAATAAATAAAAATAATAGTTGTGCCTGCTGTAATTTTATAAGTTCCTTGGGACTGTTTTCCTTTGCTTCATCCTTTCCATCTTTCATTACATGTCCCTAAGTTTTACCCTTGACAAGTTTAATCAAAATAATTTTGGAAAGGAGTTGGTTACAGTGAGAAAGGATGGAGAGACTGTGGAGGTAAAGAAAGAGGATAAGGTTTGAATGAGAACAGTTGGAAAAAGATGTGATTATCATTTTATTATGATGGAGAATTATAGCTGAAATGTAATAATGCAAGAAACTCTTCTCGCCATAGAATCGGTTTATGATGTATTCTTTTGTATCTTTCTCTTCACCTTATTTCTTCTCGTCTTTTGACATGATTACGACATTGTATTTTGATGTACAAATCTATTTAAAACGTGATGGAATGGATGTAGCATTTTTTAATTTTAATTTGTTTCATAATTTTTTTAAATGATTTTTTAAAAAAAATCCCTAATTTTGGCCCCAAAGCCTGCCCTTGAATTATATATGAGTCCGAATTATAGTCGAGTATGTACAGTAAGTCTACTTCCTTAGATGCATTTGGAAGTAGATTTAAGTCTAGGAAAGCTCCTGCTGCCAAAGTCTTCCTTTAGTTAGTCTCAAAGGTGCTACAAGATCTCTCTCCAGACTGATTCTACAGATTAACATGGCTATAGCTTTGAATTCTACCACTTGGGTTCACCGGTTAGTCCTAATGCAAATGTTTTGTTGCATGGGATTACAGTCTTAAGCACTGCAACTCTATCCGTATCAACTCAGAAGTAAATGCCGCTGAATTAATTGGGGTTTACTCCTGGATAAGTCGGGATAGGATTGCAGCCCGACTTGTGTTCCCGTGTAATGGGATCTTACCTAATTTTTGCTAAGCCCTGACCGGCAAGCGGCCTTGCAAGCCCATTTTGCATTTCCCATCACCTGCAAAGGGACAGGTTGCTGGCACAGGCGAAAACAACGGACTCGCCATTGGTACGGCGAATGTGAGCAAAGGAGCATCGGGAATGAAGCGAGCAAGCATCAAGATGCTGCAAGCTTTTGTTACCAAAAATAAAAAGAAGGTTTGATTTCACGATGCAGCAATAGGGTGTGTGTTGCTCCTTGAAGAAAATCATGAGAACCCAAGACATTATGAGCAAGAGCACTAAACTTTGGTGCCCTGATCTGATAAAATTGCACATCTGGATTTTTCTCTCTCCCCAGAAAACCATCAATTTTGGGGGCAGAGGCAATGGAAGCTGTATTTTTAAAAAAGTATCCTTCCATTGTGCAAACTGAGGAGAGTTAAGCCGTAATTTTATTATTCATAATAATGATAATGATGATGATAATGTTGATGATGTTGATGATAGAAAAGAGGAGGTGGAAGGAGGCTGGAATTCTTTACTGCTGTTTACGGCTGTGGCTGCACCGCAGAAATAATCCAGTTTGAAACTGCTTTAACTGGCATGGCACTATGCTATGCAATGATGATGATGATGATGATGATGATGATGATGATGATGATACAGTGAAGTCGAAGGCTTTCATGGCCAGCATCCATAGTTTTTTGTGGATTTTTTGGGCTATGTGGCCGTGTTCTAGAAGAGTTTATTCCCAATGTTTTGCCTGCATCTGTGGCTGGCATCTCTGAAGATGCTGGCGAAAC
>NC_056531.1:11721060-11735912 GCF_019175285.1 Sceloporus undulatus
ATGCCAGCATTCTCTGAAGATGCCAGTCACAGATGCTGGCAAAACATCAGGAATAAACTCTTCTAGAACACGGCCACATAGCCCAAAAAACCCACAAAAAACTAAATAATAATAATAATAATAATAATAATAATAATAATAATAATAATTTATTACCTGTCTCTCTCCATGGACAACAACAGTGAACAAACATAATCAGGTAAAACACATCAGTTGAAACACACATCAATTTAAAAGGACAAATAAGGCGTGCACATATTAAAACAATCCATATTTAAAATTCGTCATTTAAAATTTATTTAAAATTGTTGTTTTTTCTCTGAGAATTGTAGTTTTATGAGACATGTTGCCTCCTCTGTCAGAGAGCTCTGGGGCCACAACAAACAGTGCATCCCAGGATTTGGAGCCCTGGCAGTTCAAGCAGTTAAACCTGCCCTCGAATTATGCATGAGGATGACTTACGGACTTTGAGTTGAGTATATCTTTTTGAAATTTGTTATGGAACAAATCTGGAAGACTGGTTCTGTGTCTGGAAAAATGAAAAAGAAATGGATGGATTTTATCAATACGTCATTCATATAACCTGGGAAATAAACAGAAGGTAAGTAGTTGCTGGAGGCAGCGGTGGGATGCTGTTACAATGCAAGTGCAAGAATATAATCGGTTGCCTTTGAAAAATGTTCAACAATACCAATACACTTGAGGAACAGTGTTTAACTGGTGTCTATGAAAGCCAGAGTGGAGTGGTGATTTGAGTGTTGGACTATGACTCTGGAGGCCAGAGTTCGAATCACAGTGGCCTGATTCCCACTACCTTTTAATCCGGATCGCAAATCGGTTTGAACTGGTTCAAATTACTATGGTTCCCACATGAACCAAATCGTTGAAACAATTCGGAGAGGGGGGCCATGTGCTAGACCCATTTAACGTGCGTCTTTTTGACACTGATTTTTTCTGCGTCTTTTTCGATAAATCGATTCAGTGCACGTGTGAACCAGATGTGGATCAGAATTCATTTAAATTGGCCCATCAGCTGGCTGGAGCGGGTCCATTTTGAATCGATTCATTTGTGAATGTGAACCACAAGTGGGTTATTTTACAGAGAAAAATGCAATCGGGGCAAATGGAGCAGGAACCACACTCTGCTGTCAAATCGATCCATCGATACAGATTGAAGTTGTTAAATGTTGCCTAATGCCCATTGCCAAATCTTGTGGGCTGGGACCTGGAAAGGATGACAAAAAGGTTTCTCTGTCTTCCACCCGCCAACCTGCAGCCGGTTCCCAACCGAAAAGGCAAAAAAAAGAGAAGAGCTCTTGTTTGCTTTTGGGTGGGGAAGACAGACTGGCATTTCCACTCCGGTTGAATTGTCAGAGTTTCGGGTTTGCTTGATATTTCTTCACAAGGCCCTTTTGTCCCCCTCCGACAAAACCCCTGAGGTTGTGGTGGAATCAGCACTCGTGTCAGGAGCTAAAATATGGCTTGGTGGAGCAATGTGGGGCTCAGGAGGCAAATCTCAGCCTTGGTGTTGGGTGTTGTTCATGCTGGATCCCGAAACTTCCCCAACAATATGGTCCTTTCATATACACACACACACACGTATACATATATATAAATATATATGTATGTGTATGTATCTGGACCAGTGCAGCATCCACACTACAGAGATCATCCGGTTTGACGCCACTTTGAACTGCCATGGTGCCATGCTACGGAATCCTGGGATTCGTTGTTTGATGTGGCTGAGAAACCTGCCAAGAAAGCCCCAGGATAGGTCCACCGTAGGATCATCCTAAGTTGGGAGCGACCCAAAAGCACACACCAACAACAGCAAGGCAAACCTATCATGAGGTTTTATGGGACTGAGAGTGTGTGACTCACGGAACACAGTGGGTTTCCATGACCAAGTGGGGACTCGAACCCTGGACTTCAGGGTCGTAGTCCAACGCTCAGACCATTGCACCGTGCTGGCTCTCGAAGGACAACCTTACAGGAGGGGAAATGGGTGCATCTTCATGCAACAACATTGGCCAATGTCACATACCATTTTTCTGGAACCAACAGATCCTTTGACTGAAAACATGTGGTCTTCTTTTGCCAGAATTGTCCTCCATAACCTCCAACTGTCCCAGTTTGGCAGGATAGTCTTGATTAATCCTCTGTCATCCCACTTTTCTAGCTGCTGTTCAAATGTCCTGGTTTCTCTCTCCTCCTCCCGCTTTTGCCCTTACTTTTCAATTCAATTTGTTTCAATTGCTCCTGAGTGCCAAAGCTGGGATTCTACTATGTCAGTCGGGGAGAGAGGAGTGGGAAAGACCATGTTATGCCCTTCCCAGGAAGCTCAGGCAAAAGTACACTTGTTCCTCCATATTCGCTAGGGTTAGGGGCCCCCGTGAATATGGGGAAATTGCATATAACAAAAATGCTATGTTTTTACCTGAGAGGACACCTCTCCAGGAAACTCTAGGTCCTCCAGTGCAACTCTGTGGTCAACGTCCGACAGACACTGACCATAGAGTTGCACTGGAGGAGCTACAAATGCGTAGTAGAGTATTCTCTAGGAAACTCTAGGTCTTTCAGTGCAACCTTTGGTTAAGGTTGACCATAGAGTTGCACTGGAGGACCTAGAGATTCCTAGAGAGAATATATCAATCAAATCCGTGAATAGTCAAATCCGCAAATATCAAAGCTGCAAATATGACGAGTCTAAACAACTGTAGCCTTTTCTAGGTTATGCATTCTTTTTCATTAATATATTTCCCCCCATTTCAAGCATACACTGATATTGCCTGGCCGCTTGTGTGTTGCTCTTGTGCCTCGACAAACTATAGCTCCCAGAATTCCATACCCTTGAGCCACGGCTGTTAAAGTGGTGTCAAACTGGATTCTTTCTGTGGTGTGGATGCGGCCGTTTAGAATCAAAATGCAAACATTTTTGGGCCGCAAGCGCCCGAAGCATTTACAAAACAAGTACAAAAGCTAAAAAGGGTTTTGCTTTTTTGAAAGAGAGAGAGGAAGAGAGGATGAGAAGAGAGCCTTTTTTTGTTCTGTTGTGTCTTGGTATTAAAAAGAAACTCCTGGAGTGGGAATAAACTATTGCAGCTGGTGTTGAGACTTGCCAGAAAAGAGTCCAGGACAACAGACAATATCATTTGGGTTTAAAAGAAGGGGGTTAAAAAAAAATTCCCGAGGAATTATAGCAACCGATCAAGCAACTCCCTGAAAGGTTTGACCATCTGGAGGAACCTGATGTTTTAGAATGGGTAACTTCTCTAGGTTTGAGATCTTAACCGCTTTCTTATTGCTTTGGGATTGCTTATGGATTAGGGTTGCTATTTGTCCTGGAAAACCTGGAAAATCCCGGATTGAAGGGACTAAAAATGTCCCGGCTGGTTGAGGTTAAAACATAACGGTAGAAAAATTGCAACGATTAATGTGTTGAATTTGCAGAATTAGAATGCAAATTAATAATATGCATAATCATAATAATCTGCATAATAAGTGAATCAGATGCCCGGATGTGAGGGATTACTAGATCTACATCTCCAGAATATCTGGAGGACCCAATGTGTCCCACGCTGGATTAAACCAACTTTTGCCTTCCCGATGGGTTGGCACATAGATCCCAGAACTCCCCAGCCATTCTGGTTGGGGCTGATGGGAGGCATAGTCAAACACATCTGACAGGTACCAAGTGGAGGAAGGAAAGACGAAGCAAATATGAAACCATAGGAGCCAGTGAGTAACTATTTGAAGGACCAATGTGAAGTTGAAGGAGTTCATGGCTGGCATCCATTGTTTTTATTGGGTTTTCCAGCCATGTTCTAGAAGAGTTTATTCCTGATGTTTCGCCAGCATCTGTGGCTGGCAGAGAGGGTGGGATATATATACAGTGGTGCCTCGGGTTACGAAAGTAATTCGTTCCGCGGCCGCTTTCGTAACCCGAAAAGCCTTCGTAAGCCGAATTGCCATAGGCGCTAATGGGGAAAAGCCGCGTTTCGTGCAAAAAAGCGCCGAAAAGCACCAAAAATTTTCTTCGTATCCCGAAAAAACATTCGTAACCTGGAACAATGATTTCCAATGGGATTTTTTCGTATCCCGAAAATTTCGTAACCTGGGTATTTCGTATCCCGAGGTACCACTGTATATATATATACACACACATACACACATGTTAATCTGTGTATTCTGTTGTTGAATGGCAATATATACCCCACTCTCTTCCATGCCAGCATTCTCTGAAGATGCCAGCCACAGCTGCTGGTGAAACATCAGGAACAAAGTCTTCTAGAACATGGCCACAGAGCCTGAAAAACCCACAAAAAAACTCTCTGAAGGACCGTATTCTCTCTTTCGAAGCGGCCCATGCTTTCATATCTTCCGGAGAGGCCCTTCTCTCTTTTCTGATTGTTTTGTTGCATTTTAACTTCTGTACTTTGTGGATTTTTAACAATGTCTTTTTTAAAATTCTAAGCTGCTCTGGGTCCCGATTTGGGGAAAAGGTGGGTTAGAAATAAATATAATGATAATAATAATATAATATGTCAGAATAGACTCATTTATTAATGGTACACCTATATGATTGTAAGTAAAGTAAGTAAGTAAATAAATAAATAAATAATATTAATTAGCAACCCCAAAATAACTGATTATTGGTCTCCTTGCCTAAAACACATTTGACCCACATGGACAAGGAACAGATGGAGCACTTTGCAACCCTTCCGAAAGTATTTGCTGCTTCTATCGGGTGGATTGCATTTTGACTTCAGGTTTGGCATGAAAGCGGAAATGATGGATGCAAAGATTCCTGGCTGCAGGTCTTTGATTCCTGTACTGCCCACAACTCTGGTTAGTTGCCCAGACTATATAAGTCTGGTATGTAAGACAGCAAGGATGGAAGGTGGGGCAAAGAGGCATATTTGAACTCTTCAGACAAAAGCTGCAAACATCTGACTGGTTGGCCGGTAAAGGGAAAAATCCAGGCACTTGGGATGTGATTTCAAGCTAGGCTTCCAAGGGTATGGATAGGTATACAGTCAGAAAATTTGCTTATAGCTCAGTTTGGATGGGCTTTCCAAGATTGCAAAATGGAAGGATGCCGATCAGAAAGAGCAGAGTCCTGTTCTTTAAAGCAGAGATGGGGACACTTTAGGTTTGCGGGATCCATCTCCTGCCCTAAGATTTATCAGCCTGAGCCAAATACGAAAGACACAGTCGGAAAATTTGAGGATAGAGGACGCCTGTGAGCCAGAGCTTGGCAACTATAACTTCTACAGTTGTAGTCCAAAAAGTCACTTTTCCGAGCTCTGTGCCGACCGAAGAAATTTGTTTTGGTTCCAAAAGTTGCACTGAGCTCACACAAAAGTCCACTCCTTGGGCAACGGACATTTCGGCAGTATTGCCATTTAGGGAGGAAAAGTCATAGGGAGTGCATCTACACTGTAGAAATAATGCAGCCTGACGTCGCTCCATCCTCCAGCATCCTGGGATTTGTAGTTTGATGAGGCTCCAGCACTCTTTGGGAGAGAAGGCTAATGACCGTGTAAATCTACAAATCTCAGGATGCCATAGGATGGGGCTACAGTACTTAAAGTGGTACCAAACTGCATTATTTCTACAGTGTAGATGTCATGAGTGAGCAATGCAAGGTGTTGGGGAAAGACTACAACTCCCATCAGTCCTACTCTGTATGGCCAAAGGTAAAGAAGTGCAGGAACTGTAGGTTAAAAATATATGGGACTTTAAAGTCTCCCATCCTTCCACTATTCCTTTCACCCCACACTCTACACATTTATAGCACATTGATCCCACCAAATATCTGGATTTACAGATTCAACCAACCAGATTCAAAAGCAGCAATCGCTACATTAAAACAAATTTTTTAAAACAAAGTGGAGGAGGAAAAAAACACACAGACATATAGATAAAATTAATATATTAATTTGTAAAAAAGATCCGCATTGTCAGTAGTGTGAATAACGGATGCGAATAGACCCAGAATACACCGGGATAAAACTCTGCATGCCTTGAAAGCATTTTGAATACATTCGCATCATCGCCGCTATCTTTATTTGAGCACTGAGTAACCTGAACATGCAGAGATGCGCAGCGATGCAGTTGCATGGTGTGGATAACAAATCCAGGATGCGTGAGTGAGTGAGATTGTTCGCATTGTTGCACTAAAAAATGACGTCTGAATGGTCCAAAGGGACCGTCGCTTTTACATTGATTCATCCAACCAGTTCCTGAATTCAAAATGGCGTATCCCTTGTTAACAGAGCATTTCGGACCGTAGCGCTGATGGTTCCAGAGGCGGTTTGGTGCGGCTGTCGTGGAGGGTCTACCTTAAACATTTCTGTGGCCGTGCCAAAAATGGCTGAGCTGGGCCTCTTCCCTCCTTCGCAGCGCAAGTCGACTGCCCTTCTGGTGACTCAGTCCTGTTCCTTTGCTGCTTTTAACCCGCAGCAGGTCAAGAGTTTAACAAAGTGACTGTGGCCAAGAGCCAAGTCGCCAGCCCTGCCTTCTGCAGCCAACATCTGGAATGCATTTGCAAGCGATAAAACGCACACACACACATACACACAACCCCAATGTGCACGACTCCTGCCAAAGCAGCGATCGTTTTTTGGCATCGCGAGCCTGGCTCTTTTGTCAGAATTTTTCTTTCTGGAGCTGGAAAGGGCCGCTTTCATGTCTTGTAATAAAAACAGTGCGAAGCCCAGCCAAGAGCCCGGCCGGGTGAATAATGCGGTATTTGCTAACCCTTGGGAGATAATGATATGGAGTTGAGTTGTGATGGGCCCCTGGACTCAAAGGGCGATGTCTGTATCAGCACTTGTGTCTCATTTAATTCCTTCCTCCTACTCTCCTGAACCCTTGCAGCCCCAGGATAGATCGGTCTCTTCTTTTGCATATAGATGGGTTTCTCCAGTCCCAATCCAGAGAACTGCAGGCTAAGGCTTTATCTGTATGAATAGAAGAGAAAGTGCATGTGCCGTCTGTCTCCGGAATAGTTGCAACTCCGTGAAATCTAACCCCTTGAAAAACACGGCACAGCTATTCAAGGGACCCTTTGGCATCTTGGGATTGTTTGGTTTTCAAAATGAATGGATAAACTTGACTTAATTATGCAATACTGTTGTCAGACACAAGGCAGTGGTAATCTACACTAGAGGCAAGACTGGAGGAAGGCTTGGGAGAATTAGTTCTCTACCGGGCCTCTAGGCAGCTTCATGTGCTACTTCTCTGTGCAGGGCCCAGAACTTTTCAAATGTTGAATGTCGGAAGTTGCCATCCCGCAACCTCTCTAGGGCAAGATGATTCCTTAATGGCGGTTGTTGTTGGTCATCTTGTTTGGCTTTGATTTGTAAATGAGAGATGTCTAAGAGCCCCAGCCATCAACTGCCTTCCTGCTCAGGTCTTGCACACTCAGGGCATCCATGGCTTCCTTGGCTGGATCAATCCATCTTTGATATCTCCCCTCTTTCCCCTATGCCTTCACAAGAGTCCTACCCTGGCCTTCAGAACTGCAAAGTTTCTTCAGAGTCCATCTAGCCACCATTGTCTAACAACTCTGCTCTTCTTGCAAGGCTCCTTTTCCAAAGGAAGGCACGACTACATCGCAGCAGCTTGGCCAATGAGAAGAGTTTTTGAGTAGCCTCCCCCCCAAATCTTCAGCGGACGCATTTGAAATGCATGTGAACAACGCAGATTCAGCCCACGTTCATCTGGGATTCTTTTCACCGTCTGCATAACCCTGAGGTTGTGGATTTGTTGCTGCAACAAAAAATGCCAGCCAGGGTTTTTGAGCAAGGATTCGTGTATTTTGCGTAAAACCACACATCTCCTCCCCTGCACCCAGACATCTTGCACAAACAAAGTCCCAAGTATAGAATAGTGCTAAAAAATTGTGCACAATTTTTGGGGGTATTCACAAAAAGGTATATTCTCCCGGAGCAGGGAGGAAAATGGCTGAGATGATTCATTCTGGGCCGCATGAGCGAAATAACTGAAAATGTCCAACTCTAGCAGAGAATGAGATCCTTTCTGTCTCACAGCCTCAGGGATGCCCTTCCAAGGACCGGAGGATTCTTGCTCCATTCAGCTAATTTCTTGACCCCAATTTTATTCGTTCTTTTGATCCTCATTTCCCCACTCCTTGTGGGAATGATCTCTAAAACGCGCTTCCAACCCTCCTTATCAGGGTTCGGTTTAGAAGGGAGAAAATGGCAAAAGCATTGGTAACGAAATGCTTGGCTTTTGCTTTCCAGGGCCAGCGGATAATATGTTGCTGCTTAACCGAGAGACAGATGTAAGACACATTTGTCTTGTATTTCTGGCACACGGCGGAGTGTGAAATATTTGAGACGCAAATTGTTGGCTTCCTCGCGATTTGTATATTGGAAAGGGGAGGCCGGGGGGGGGGGGCAAGCCAGATGTGGTGATAAATGTTACACCTGGGACCAATTACAAAATATAAAATAGATGGAATGAGAGACTGGGAAGTGTGTGTGTGTGTGTTGTAAAAAAAAAAGATGCCTTAAGTCAAGCAGAGGAAAGGTTTATAGACCATCGCCTCACCTTTTCCACAGCTTGCGCTTCACTTCTGTGGTCTCTACTTCCTTCCTGGCTAACATCCTTTTCTTCTGTCACACCAAAATCTTAACAATATCCTGAAGCTTTATACCTGCTGGGTCTGAAGGCTGA
Organism: Sceloporus undulatus; assembly: GCF_019175285.1. Classification (NCBI taxonomy): domain Eukaryota; kingdom Metazoa; phylum Chordata; class Lepidosauria; order Squamata; family Phrynosomatidae; genus Sceloporus; species Sceloporus undulatus. The sequence continues at coordinate 11,729,767 of NC_056531.1, forward strand.
ACTGGAGACCTTTGGCACAAGTTGGCCTTTGCTGCCCTTGTACAAACCCCATCATCCCCAACCAGTGTGGCCAATGATGGACAACCTCCAGGATCTTTCACAAAGGACTGGCTGTGGGGATGGGGAACATGTGATGTTCGAGATTTTGTCGGACTGTCTGCAACTCCCATCATACATCCCTATATGCTGTTAAGGCTGCAGCCCCACAGGATTTGGAAGGCCATTTCCAATTTTCGATCTAGACAACCTAACCTTAGCTTATTGGAAAGGGTCAAACTCTACTGTTTCCTCTCCCTCCTGGTGAATTCATGGAGTGCAAACTTCTTGTGCACTTTGAACGCAGTTTGCAGTGATGGGACAACGGAGGAAAGTGGAAGAAGGAGAGAGAAACCAGGACATTTTAATAGCATCTGAGAAAGTGGGACAGCCAAGCAAATGGCTGCAGCCTCTCCTAACTTGTTTGTTCTTCTGCATTAATAGGGATCCAAGGGAGAGGTGGGATATAAATAATTTTTTATTATTATTATTAATAGCATTTGTCCTCTTGACCACACTAAGATGCTGTTTGGCCACCCGTCTCCCAGTTTGCATTGGTAAAAGCCTCAGCAGCCAGCATAGGATTGAACCCACACTGTCCCACACATCCCAGCAAAGCTGCTCATTTAAATAGTTTTTATAGGAGCGGAAAAGAGGGATCCTTGGAGTTGGGGGGTGAGGAGGGGAGAGCAGATGGCATTGCCAGTGTACATTCTGTACAGTGGGTCCTTGATATCTGCTGAGGTTTGGTTCCAGGGCCCCTTGTGGATATCAAAATCTGTGCATGTTCAAGTCCCGTTACATACAATGGCACAGTGAAATTGTGTATATAAAAGAGCAGAATCAAAGTTTGCTTTCTGGAATTTCTATCTTGTTTGAATATTTCCAAACTGTGAATGCTTAAATCTGTGGATGAGGAATCCATGGATATGAAGGCTGTAATTCTGCACATGCTCTGAGACCAAGGAGGGTTATTCCAGAAGAACCCAAAGCCTGTTTCATCTCCTACCATCTGCCATTCACTCCCAAAGCCTTTGCAAAAGAAGAGTGAAGATAGCTTTTGGTGGGTTTTTTCAGGCTAGGAGGCCGTGTTCTAGAAGAGTTTATTCCTGACGTTTGCAAGATGTTGATGCCAGCCACTGCTGCTGGTGAAACGTCAGGAACAAACTCTTCTAGAACATGGCCTCCTAGCCCGAAAAACTCACAAAAAGTGATGGATGCCAGCTGTGAAAGCCTTCGACTTCACAAGAGTGAAGCTGTTTTAAAAGGGTAGATAGAGCAAGATTGCAGGGCAGCCCATCACCACTACCACCACCACCCTTCCCCAAATGTTCTTTTTGAGTGCCTCGGCTCAGTTGAGCCGGCAAGCGACGCACCAGGGCAGGCTTCCCACCCCACCCTGTCGAGACCTACAATGGGGAGACCTCAGTGAGGTGCATGGTTGGGAAGGGCTGTGTGAACAGGTGTGGGGCCTGCAGCAGGGAGATGCCTCCAGGGCCTGGGCAGGGGGGCTCTCGGTGCCAAGCGCTTGCCTTCTCTCTCACGCACATGCTAGCAAGCGGCAACTGCCGTGCCCTTCTCCAGGCTGACAGAGCACAAGCATGGAAACAGCCCTCGATTAACTCTTCCCTAGACACCATACTACTAGCAGAAAGCATCACAGACCTACTAAGGAAGATCAAGGAAGAAAGTACAAAAGCAGGCTTACGGTTGAACATAAAGAAAACAGAGATAATGACCATGGAGCATCTACACAAATTCAACCTAGACAATGAGGAAATAGAAATAGTAAAAGAGTTCTCATACCTATTGATCAGAGTAGGGATTGCAGTCAAGAAACCATAAGAAGACAAAGGGCCCGAACAGACAGGCCAAAATAAAGCTGCTTCGGGTCACTTTGCAGGTATGCTGTTCAAATGATGCATGGGTCCTAAGAGGTCAGAAGCCATGCCAAAGCCATGTTCGAGTCTTAAGGATTGGAGCGCAGCTTTGGCGCAGCTCCTGGCCTCTTAAGATGCATGTGTCATTTAAACCCCATACCTCCAAAGTGACTCGAAGCAGCTTTATTTTGGCCTTGCTGTTTGGGCCCTAAGAATGGGGAGGGCAGCTATGAAAGAACTAGAAAAAATCCTAAAATGTAAAGATATACAACTGAGCACGCAAGTGAGAATCATACAAGCCATTGTATTCCATCCTTATTACCATGCGAGAGCTGGACAGTTAAGAAAGTGGATAGGAAGAAAACCAATTCATTTGAAATGTGGTGCTCGAGAAGCTTGCTGAGGATAGCATGGATGGCCAAAAAGACAAATAAATGGATACTAGAACAGATCAAACCAGAAATCTCTCTGGAAGCCAAGATGACTAGACTAAGGCTGCCGTATTTTGGCCACATCAGGGAAAGGCATGACTCAATGGAGAAAACATTAATGCTACGAAAAGTGAAGGGAAGCAGAAAGAGAGGAAGGCCGCATGTAAGATGGACGGACTCTATAAAAGAGGTCACAGGTATGAGTTTGCAGGACCTAAGCAGAGCAATGAAAGAGAGGTGGTCTTGGAGATGTCTCATCCACAGGGTCATCATGGGTTGCGATCGACTCAAGGGTGGACAACAACAACAACAACAAAAAGGCCCTCTGGAAACACTACTTTGAAAGTACTGTAGACCAAAGAGAGTAAGCATTTCAGTAAACAACAGGCACATGTGAAATGAAACAACCAGGCCAGGCAAGTCTTGCGTAAGTAAAGAAAAACCTTTTGAACCTTCCAGAGACCACTTGAGAGCGTCTTCCCAAACAGATCGATTTATTTCATTTCTTGCCCCACTCGCTTCTTAGCTTGCTCATGCTAGCTTGCAAAGATCAGCAACAACGCAGTCAGTGCTCTCAAGCTGATAGTCTCAAAAATAAAATAAAAATAGAATCACAGGGTTGGAAGAGACCTCAAGGGCCATCGAGTCTAAACCCGCTGCCATACAGGAATGCACAGTCAAAGCACTCCAGAGACATGCCATCCAGCCTCTGTTTGAAAACTTCCAAAGAAGGAGACTCCATCATACTCCAAGGGAACATGTTCTACCATCAAACAGCTCACACCTTCTGAATCAACCCCTGATGAGACTTCTCTCTACATGTTATCTTAAGCTCCAGGATAGAAAAAGAATACTTTCGCATGTATACAGGAGGGTTGGGCCTGGTGAGTACTTGGATGGGAGATCACCAACAGATTTCAAGTGCTGTAAGTGATATTTCAGAGGGAGGAACTGGCAAAACCACCTTTGAGGATTCTTTGCCCAGGAAAACCCTGTGAAATTCATGGGGTTGCCATAAGTGGACAGGTGGCTCGAAGACACAGATACACGCATATACAGCACTTTTAACTGATCTAGGCGCTTTGTGCAAACAATTTGCAATCTGAAGAATAACCATTGAAAGCGGTACTATCACCTATTTTTCAGCTAATGGGGCTGAAAAAGGTGTACCTCTGGCTCCCCGCTGCTACACTATCCGTTCTCTCAAACCTAAGGAATAAAAACAAGTTATAAAGAGCATCCTAACAATCTTGAACAGGCATTAAATGTAAAGAAAAGAAAAGCAAAATGATTTTTTAAAAAAAGGATTAAACGATTCTCTAGATCAGAGAGGAAAGTCAGGAGGAAACGGTCGATGTGTTTAGCGAATAGCTACAAAATCTAATTGAATTGCCTTTCTTACAAGGAGGGCACCGTTGCATTTTAACAAGTGCGATGGCGGCGAGAACAGGGCAATAACATCCCATCCACAAGCCAAACCTCACCCTTAATATTCACCCTTATCTTCCCAACCCCCAACACTATGCAATATCTCAACACACAGAACTATCTAGATCAATATATATATTAAATAACTGGATAGTTCTAATATTATACTTGATCTTAACTGGTTCTGACACATGCGCTCATGCCTCAAATTCTCTGTTTCTGGATGATCATGCCAAGTCAATGTTTGTTATGTTGTCGTGTGCCTTCAACCTTTCCCAGGATTCTGTAACACTGAGCCACAGCAGTTAATGTGACGACAAACTGGATTATTTGCACAGTGCAGCTGTGGCCTTTTTGGACTTGTTGGCTAGGGGATTCTGGGAGTTGTAGTCACTTTCCCAAGTCCCCCCCCCCCCCACGGATGGCTGCATTGGCTCATAGGTTCTGGCACGGGCGCCTCATCGACAAGGAAAAACTAATTGCCTCTTTAAATGTTTACAAGGCCCGCTTTTTCTCTCTCTCTGTTCCTTTTGTGGCGTGCATCTTTCTTCTTCTTTTAATTAACATCAGCCCTGCCCCGACACATCATCTTGGCCGCGTCTTGAAGCCTTTTGGCGTGCCAGGTTTTCACATTCCTGAAATACACAGCCCGCCAGCACTGCAGATCCAGCTTCGAGGCAGAGAAACCGCAGAAACTGGGCAATGCTCCCGGAACTCGAGAGATTTCCAGGAAACTGTTGTGAAAGCGATGGAGGCTCTGCTCTGGCTCCCCTCTGGAGCCCTGCAAACTGCGTGGGTTGCAGATTGTCCGGTGGCATCTGCCTTTGAAATAAAGCATTTGCTGTGAGATTGGATGGTGGGTGCCAAGGGCCTTCTTCATTCGGGAGGAAGCCATGATCCAGCTTCCTCCCGAATGATGACCGAATGATGACCGAGATCCAGCGTTGGATAAGAGCTAGGGGGACATGTGGCCACCATTTGACCCCCCAACCCAACATTGTGGCCTTTGCCATCCCTCAAAGCCCCCCTCTAGTTTGCAAAATACCATTTCCAGCACAATTTGGGGACAAATTTCTAACCAAATGACCCCAAACATGGTGGTTTGCCTCCACTCCAAACAGTTCACCACCCAACCATTGGTTCACCTGAAAATGGTAATAGGGAGCTATATAGTTTTATTATATTTTTATTCTTTTTCCCATATATTTTACTTGTATATTCTCTTATATAACTCTTTTATTTAGAGTTTTACACAGAGTTTTATATAGAATTATATAGAATTTTATCTATTTTATATTTTGTATTCTGTATTGTGGTACTTTGAGATGGCCTACGGGCTAATCAATAAATGTTGACTATGGTATAGGATGCGACAGCATGATACTACTACTACTACTACCACTACTACTACTACTACTAATAATAATAATAATTTCTTTATATCCCCCTCTCCACCAGGATCAAGGTGGTGTACAATATGCATCAATATGCATCAATATACAACAATATAAAATAAACCCGTTGTCCCTCACGCCGACACAACAGTTAAAATTCCCTTACAACAACAAAGACCATCCCATTATTAAAATGATCAAATCAATCAAAGAACCCAGAGAGATGGGCACATAGAGTATTCCGTATGGGGACCAAGTCAGCGGGTGACCGAGTGAAGTCAGAGGATCTCACAGGATATTACTTCTGGCGCACCTGGATGTGCCACTGCCACCCATTTATGGATAGGTATCCTTAGTGAACATTGGCTCCCCTCTGGGTATATTTGCCCATCCCAATGGCCCTTATCACACAGAGGTTTTTGCAGCTCAGATCCGGGGTGACTGCGGGTCCAAGGTATAGCATACACTTGGTGGTGGTGATGGTGGCCGCCTTCAAGTCATTCCTATCACAGGGTTTTCTTGGTAAGGTTCATGCAGAGGAGGGTTGCCGTTGTCTTGCTCTGAGGCTCAGACAGTGTGACTTGCCCAAGTTCGCCCAGTGGCTGAGCCAGATATCGAATCCTGATCTCCAGAGTCATAGTCCAACACTCAAACCACTGAGCCATGCTGTCTCTTTTTTCAGGACACGTTTTGTACTGAAGGGTATTTCCTATAGAGTTGTGTGGAGGACCCAGAGCTTTCTAGTGAGAAAACTTCTCTAAGCATGTATAAGTCCTCCAATGCAATTCGATGGTCAACGTCCAGATGTTGACCTATCGAGTTGCGTTGGAGGACCTAGAGATTCCTAGAGAGTACATTTCTCTTGGCGTTTGTAAGTCCTCCAGTGCAATCCTATGGTCAACCTCCAGCAGATGTTGCTCTAGAGGACCTAGAGATTCGTAGAGAGAACATTTCTCTTGGCGTTTGTAAGTCCTCCT
>NC_056531.1:11735922-11775291 GCF_019175285.1 Sceloporus undulatus
GTGCAATCCTATGGTCACCTTCCAGCAGATGTTGATCTGGAGGACCCAGAGATTCCTAGAGAGAACATTTCTCTTGGCGTTTGTAAGTCCTCCAGTGCAATCCTATGGTCACCTTCCAGCAGATGTTGATCTGGAGGACCCAGAGATTCCTAGAGAGAACATTTCTCTTGGCATTTATAAGTCCTCCAGTGCAATCCTATGGTCAACGTCCAGCAGATGTTGCTCTAGAGGACTTAGAGATTCCTAGAGAGGTGTTATCACAGGTTTTTTGTTTGTGGTTTTTCCACTTACATGGGGGTCCTGTGTTCCTAAACCCAGCGAACGTGGAGAGCCCACTGTTTTTCCTACTTCCCTTTCTTGAATGAAACACATCTAAGAGAGCGTCACAGTCAGATAAATGACTCGAGGGAGCAAAGGGAGGAAATGGGGGAAAGGAGCATGACAATTTGACGGCAAAAAAATTCACCCCAGGCGTGAAGCTTGGCAAACAAGCATTGCGCTCAGGTGTGGACCGAAGGTGTGTGTGTGTGTCGGGGGTGAGGAGAACCAAGCCAGTTCGACAAGAGAGATGCAGATGGCCTGAGCAACTGCAGAAACTTGGCAACAAACAAATGTCTCACTGCGACGGCGCTCGAGGGACTGCGCAAAGGGAGCAAGGCAGGTTTTTTCACAATCCAGGTGCAATCCATGCACACGTGTTCCTCATCCGTTGCACACTGATGCCACTTTCTTTGAGTGCGCTTCTTTCCAGAGATCACAAGTTCTGCGATGTGACATTTACTGGCCAAAAAAAACCCCTTATGTTCATGTTACGTTCAAAAGGGGGGGTGTCAATTTTCATTTTTAAAACTGTAATTCTATGAATTAAAAAAGAAAGGATACAGAGGGTTGGTTTTAGATTATTATTTTTAACTTGGTATGTTTTCAATTTTTATATTTGTAATTTTTAAAAATATTTTTTTGATTTGAATTGTACGATTTGAATTGTTGCCTTAATGTGTTTTACGTATGTTGTCAGCTGCCTTGGGTCCCACTTTGGGAGAAAGGCAGGATAAAAATAAAATAATATAAATATAAATAAATAAACCCCTTTATACGAAGCCAAAGCCATCCTGCTCTCCCTGTCAACAATGGTTGTTGCATGCCTTCAAGTCAACTTATGGCAACTCTATGGTGCGCCTGTCACAGGGTTTCTTGGCACGATTTGCTCAGAGAGGGTTGCCTTTGCCTCCCTCTGAGGCTGAGAGTGTGTGACTTACCTAAAGCCACTCAGTGGGTTTCTGTGGCTGAGTGGGGATTCAAACCCTGGTCCTAGTCCAACACTCAGACCATTACAACCATCCGTTCCCATCAACAATGGCCCATGATAAAAAATCTGAATCTTACATACATAATTGATACTTTTTTGAAAACAATAACAACTCACCAAAGGTACTCTCTGCAACACACCGTTCCGGTATCGGCGTTGCTTGCAATCTCTACTCTTTTCCTTGCCGACATTTCTCTGCTGCAGTTCATCTCCTCTTCTCTGTCCCTTTTTTTCCTTCCAAGGATCTTCCCGACCTCTTTCAGTTTCTCTTTGAATGACAAAAGAGAACGAAAGAAATCCAGAGACAAACCAGGGAAAGAAAGCACATCATGCGCACAGTGCATTCTCCTTTGGAAACCAAAAAGTGACCTTGGGGAAGTCCACCACTCTGGGCGATACTGCAAAATTGGGTCCCACACTCCGCAAATCTCTGTCCAAATAGCCAGAGAAATATCTGAAAGAGATGTTGTGGTGGTGTGCCTTCAAGTAATTTCCCACTTCTGGAGATCTGAAGGTGAAACTATCATGGGGTTTCTTGGAAAAACTGAAACAGCAAGGAGATAAGAACCAGCAGCTCAATGAAAACTCTTGCTCAGTGGGGATGAAATAACATTTACATTTCTATACTGCTTCATAGTCTCAACCTTTGGTCCTCTAGATTTTTGAGACTTCAACTCCCAGAGTTCCTGAGCAATGAGCATACAGACTGGGACTTCTGGGAATTGAAGTCCAAAACATCTGGAGGCCCAAAGGTTGAGAACCACTGCTCTAAGCGGTTGGTAATCTGTACGCCAATTGCCCTTGACAAGCTGAGTCCTCATTTGACCGATCTACAAAAGGATGGAAGGCTGAGTCAATCCTGGAGCCCTGCAGGATTGAACTCACAACCTTGTGGCTGCACAAATACAGAAATACTGTTTGGGAGGGCATGGGAATGTGATGGAGCATTTTGGAAAGGAAATGGCTGGCATTCTGAACGGGCATCACTCTGCTCAGCAACATTTGGGTGCAGCTCCGGTTTGTGTTAAGCACAATTTATTTGCAAGCGCCGGAGCTTGGCACTCAAGCAATTTCCACAGGTGTATCCTTACACACACACACACACACACACACACATATAAAAGATGCAGATGAACAATGGCCCATTTTGTTTCCCTCTGGGCTAAAGGAGAGATGCTGCCAGAGAACCATTAGGAAATAACCTTCCGTGCAAGACAATGATGCAATCCGCCGCATTTCCACCCGGGCTGGTTTCTTCTGAGCCAGGTGTGCCAGCTGCTTCCCCTCTGGGATGAGGCTTGCCCCCCACCTGCCCCCCTGTGAAGAAATTTGCTAAAGAGAACCCTCTTAGGGTCACCATAAGTCAGAAACAACTTGAAGCACATAACGACGACAACGACAACAACAACTAGGCTGGCAGAGGCTGAGCCAAACGCCAAGTAGAGCTGCTTTCGAAGTCATGAGATTTCTGGAAATGTATGCTTTCCGGGAATGGGGAACCCTTGTGAAACTATCCCCCCACTTAAAAAAACACACTCACCTTTTCCTTATTTAATATTAAATTTTAAAAAATGCATCTTTGCCTCGAAAGAAAATGCCGACAGTCTCTAGAGATCCTGAAGATTCAGCCACAAGGACAAGTGGCATGTGGCACAACCTTGGGCACAGTGTGGTGGTCCATTCACTGAGAGGGCAACTCACAATGTCTTCTCGCCTAGGAATGTTGCTGCGCCACCTGCCTAAAGTGTGAAAAGAGCCAGCTTTCCAAGGGAGGGTTGGCCACACCAAAGTATGCAAAGGAAGAGTCCTAGAGTGAGCCAAGTCACCCACAGAAGGCTGGTCCCCAAGTGAGGCTGCTTCCCAGAGTCAGCCAGTCTCTCTCTCGACACGTCGTCATTTTGGTATGGACAGATGATTTCTCTCAGAGAAGGTGCCCGCCTCTCACATTTGCCACTGACACCAAGTTTGGAAGGATCGCCAATCCCCCAGAGGACAGGATCAGGATTCCAAATGACCTTCACAGATCGGGGAACTGGGCCCAAACTCACCCAATGAATTTCAACAGGGAGAAATGTAAGATATTACATCCGGGTAGGGAAAAATCAAATAAAAATCAATGAAAGGCTCAGATACAGGATGGATGACACCTATCCAAAAGGAGGTCTCTGGTTTACTTGCACCAACGGCTGGGGGACCGGGAGACCCGAAGGGATTATCTGTGTCCCAGGTTGTTCTGATCTACCTATCTTGTTTGCAGGTCTCAAAGGGGGTCTAAGAACCATTCAGCAATGGGAGAGGCCACCAGAAGTTTGCCATGGCATGCCAACAGCATCCCAGGTGCCTCTGGGTGGGTAGATTGGGTCCTTGCCAGGACATTCAGTCTCTGGCAGTCCCCATGGAGAGCCATGGCAATATAGTCCAAATCAGAAGGCAAACACCCCTCTCTGGGGTGCCACCCAGTGTGGCCCGCACCACCTGCCCTCCTCTAATGATGCCCCTGGGCCCAAGGGCCTGAGCTTCCCCACCCCAGTTGATAGGATAATATGCATGGCCTCCTTCATCTCAAAAGGTTGACCAGCCTGCCTTGGTGCACCTAGGGCTCCTCTGCCCCACTTCTGATGATGATGACAGTCTTGCTGCAAAGGAAGGGTTGCCAACCATGCCTTCCATATGGCGGGCACTTTGGACCCACAGCAGCAGCGAATTTCACAACCGACTGGAAGCCCTTCAAGCCCTGACCCAGGTTGGCCACTGCACTCAAGGACAGAGCCAAGTGGCAAATGGACCAAGGAGAGCAGGGCACGCTATGATGCCAGCTGTCTTCCAAGTGTTCTTGGTTCTGTGGCTGAAAAAGAGGGGATTAGGAAAACATACCAGTTTGCGCCACTTGTGATGAGCTGCTGTTGAGAGATGGTTTCGAGATGGAAGGAGAAACACACATGGCAACTCCTCTCGGGGCCTTTGCTCCTGGAACCCAGACCATAGGCTCACCTGAACTTTTGGAGGCAGTGCCAAGGCTTGGCATGGCACCTTATTCCACAGCTATCTCCCCGTGCCATGGCCTGCCCCCAGCATCCTGGAGGAGAACTTTTCTCATAAAGCCAAGAGCTTTGGGAGGAAAATAAAGTGGATTTGTGTGTGTGTGTTTTAAAAAAGATGCATGTTTCCTGCGTAAAGATGGAAAACAGCTGGTCAGGGGAGCGGGGGGGGAGGGAGGCCTATTTTGCCAGGCAAAAACAGTGGAAAATACAGATCAGGTTTGGGTTGTGCAATTCCACTGTGTCGGCCTTTGGCGAAGGGGGTGGAAGACAGAGCAGCTGCGGCTGGCCACCAGCCACTGCCAGTCAAACAGATCCAGTTCCACCCCGAAGGATCTGGTGACCACAAAAAGTCTTGGAAAAAGGTCACAGAGTCCTAAAGCGAGAGGTTGGGGAGGTAACAAACGTCTCTGGAAAAATGCTCTCTGCTTCAAAAGGGTCCCACCTTTGGCCTCTTGGAGCTCCAGATGTGAGGAGGGAATGCCATGTCAAGGACTGTATGCTATCTTCAGGCTCCCTCGCCTTTTGGGACCTGTGGGCATCTTGGGAATGTTGAGTACAATAGCATCCCAAATCCCCCAAACAGTTATACCTTTATTTGACCGATCAAAATGCACAAAATACACGACACATCATTTGTTTGGTCAATTAAAGATATTACAGTTTGGGGATCATGTCTTCTGCGCATTTTGGTGGTTGTCGTCATCATCATCATCATCATCATCATCATCATCATTATCTTATATCCTGCCTTTCTCCCAATATAGGGACTCAAGGTTGGTCAAATAAAGCGATCACTGTATGGGGATCATGTCTTTTGTGCATTTTGGTTGGTCTAATAAAGTGATTGCTGTTTGGGTGATCACGTCTCTTGTGCATTTTGGTTGGTCCAATAAAAGTATCACATTCCAGATGATCCCCGTCCGGATGGCCCCCACCCTGGGCCACATGGCAGGCATGCGTGGCGCTCTTGCTGTCCTTCCAGGGCCCAACATGTACAGCTCCATCTCGATAAGGCTTCATCTCAATAAGAGAAAAGGCCTTCCAGAGCATGCAGAGCATCCGAAGGCACTGCCACTCCAGGCGCCAAAAAATGTGATCTTATGCTGATGCTGGGAAGAGGGCAAGGGGGAAGAAAAAATGCAGCTGGTGAATGTACCAAAGAGGCTTGTAAAAGGAGGGTTGTAAAAGATGGGATGCTTGAGATGAAGAAGCCACAGGATGTTGCTCAAGAGGGAAGGAAAAGTACCAGCAAGGCCAAGCGGAGAAGCCTTGGGACCAAGACTTATCTGATGGAGGGATGTGAATCGCTGTGTGGGAGGGGAAGGATAGGGAAAGGCACCAGATCCCATCTGATCTTGGGAGCTAAGCTGGGTCATCCCTGGCTAGTACTTAGATGGATGACCGCCAAGGAATGCCAGGGGCTGTAGGCTACATTTGGGAGGAAGGAACTGGCAAAACCACCTTCGAGTATTCCCTTGCCTGAGAAAATCTTAAGGCCCGAATTCCTGAAAGGCACCAGATCCCGCCTGGTCTTGGAAGCTAAGCAGGATCATCCTTGGTTAATGCTTAGATGGGAAACTGCCAAGGAATCCCAGGGACTGTAGGCTACATTTGGGAGGAAGGAATTGGCACCTTGGAATATTCCTTGCCTAAGAAAACCCTATGAAAAATTTATGGTGTTGCCGTAAGTCAACACAAGACTTGAAGGCATATACACACACATTTAAAGGCACCAGATTCAGTCCGATTGCAGAAGCGAAGCTCAGCCCTGGTTAGTACTTGGATGGGAGACAGCCAATGAATCGCACGTGCTATATTTCAGGGGAAGGAACTGTCAAAACCATATCTCAAGTATTTCTTGACTAAGAAAACCCTAGGAAATTCATGAGTTTGCCCTAGGTCCACAGGCGACTTGAAAGGGCATGCGCACACACATGGGGAAAAGGCTGATGCTCAGCTCTGATGCACCAGAAAATGAAATTAAACAAGGCTAAGAAGAAAGCAAGCCCTGGTACACTGTATCTAAAAGAAACATAATGAATGGCTTCTCCTTAAAGCAAAGCTGGCAACTCAGTGCCAAGCAACAACTGGCACACTTTTGCCCTTTGTGGAAATGCTGACACGGGTTTTGCAAAAGCAAAGCAAAAGCCAAGTTGAGGGGCATGATCAAGAACATTCTGTAAAAGACAGCAACTTTTTTTTAATGCGGTTGCTAGAAAGTAGACGTGCCAGCATTAAGTAGTATCAATTTGGCAGCTGGCATCACACGATATAAGGCAGCTCGGCACATGTAAAAGTGACGGATTATTTGACTGGATTGCTGTAATGCAGTGATTCCCAAACTTTGGCCCTCCAGATGTTTGGGGCCCAGCTCCCAGAATTCCCGACTGTTGGCCAAGCTGGCTGGGGCTCCTGGGAGTTGAAGTTGAAAACTGCTGGAAGGCCAGTTTTGGAACCACTGCGAAGGGTAATGCATTATAGGTGGGACTACCCTTGGAGATGATTTGGAAGTCCGATCCAGGACTTGAATTCCAATGGGTTTCTTATCACATCAGTTCTGAAAAGATGAAATTGGCTGCCTAGTTGCCCAGTTCAGGGTGCTGCTACTGATCTTTTAAAGCCCTGAACAGGTTGGCATCCAAATATCTGAAAGGCCACCTCCTTCCGTACCAACCCATTTGCCCATTAAGATTGTGAGAGGGAAAAATGCCCTTCTTGGGAGTTCCCCCAGTAGGAAATACTTCATATAGGTACAAAAGAAGTGGCCTTGCCATGGTTGTGCTCAGATTCTGGACTCCAAGGGAGGTATGAATGGGCCTCACTCTGTGCCAGGTTAAAGCCTCTGTCCCATCCATCATTCTGTTCATACAGTAGCCAACAAATTCCCCAGGGAAGCCCACGAGCATCACAACACCCTCCTGCTTGTACTTCTCAGCAACTGGCATACAGGAGGAAAAGAGTCAGTGTCGTGTAGTGGTTTGAGCATTGGACTAGGACCCTGAGAGACCAGGGTTCAAATCCCCTTCTGCTCAGCCTCAGAGGAAGGCAAAGGAAAAGTCCCTCTAAACAAATCTCACCAAGAAAACCCCATGACAGGTACGCCTTGGGAGCACCATTCGTCCAAAATGAAGCACGCAACAAGGAGGGGAAAAAAAAACAACTAGAGGGGAATCTCAATCTTTTCAGCTATTCTGGGCAGAGCTTTCCTCCATGGATTGGTCCACCTCCATGAAGGCCATCCATCCAAGTTAGTGGTCATCACAACATTGCAGGGCGGCAAATCCTGGAGTTTAAATACTTAATTCGAGAGGTTGGGAACCTTTAGGTCTCCAGAAGAGAGAGGGATATAATTCCTACCAAACCAGTGCCACAGACCATGTTGGCTGAGGCTTCTGAGAGCTGAAGTCCAAACCATCTGGAGAGCCAAAGGTTCCCCACTGTAGCATTTAGCATCTACATTTCTATACCGCTTCACTGTGAACTCACACTCTCCAAGCAGTTTACAGTGTGCTAGCCAATTGTCTCCAACAAGCTGGGTCCTCAGTTGACCGACCTACGAAAGAATGGAAGGCTGAGTCAACCTTGGAGCCCTCTGGGATCGAACTCACAATGTTGTGACTGCTGCATAGGCTTGCCATATCCCGCCTGGGGGCAGGACTTTCCCAGTTTGGGGCGGGTCCGCACGGTCCAGCCCCGGTTTTCCCCCGACCCCGGGATTGCCCCCGCCCCCAGGTGGGATATGGTAAGCTGAGGGAGGCTTTCCCTCACCGCTTGGGCTCTGCTCCCCGCCGCGATTGTGGTGAGGCCCAGGGCCCAGGTGGCGAGGGAAAGCATCCCTGAGAGGATTCCCTCACCCCTTGGGCTCCACTCCCCGCCGCGATCGTGGCGAGGCCCAGGGCCCAGGCAGCGAGGGAAAGACTCCCCTCAGAGAAGGATTCCCTCGCCGCTTGGGCTCCGCTCCCCACCGCAATCGTGGCGAGGCCTGGGGCCCAGCCAGCAAGGGAAAGCCTCCCCTCAGTGAGGCTCCTATTCAAATGTAGGACACACCAAAAAAAGTGTCCTACATTTGAAAATTTTGTCCTACATTTTCCCCGGTTTGGCGGTCCAGACGTATGGCAACCCTATGACTGCAGCATCACTGTACACCAGGTTGTGTGTGGACAGTGCTGATGGCCATACGTAGGATCCCATCTCATAGGGCCCGAACAGACAGGCCAAAATAAAGCTGCTTCGGGTCACTTTGCAGGTATGATGTTTAAATGCTGCATGAGTCCTAAGAAGCCAGAAGCCGTGCCAAAGCCACGCTCCAGTCATAAGGACTAGAGCGCAGCTTTGGCGCAGCTTCTGGCCTCTTAAAATACGTGTGTCATTTAAACAGCATACCTCCAAGGTGACGCAAAGCAGTTTTATTTTGGCCTGTCTGTTTGGGCCCATAATTGCCAATTGCAGGCCTATTGGTAAGAGCAGGTTCAAGCCTACCCTACTGCCCCAGCATTGACATTTATGAGTAATGGGGCTTGTCTGAACGGATCTACTGTCCTTACGCAACAAAGATGCAGATATTTCAAAATGGCTTTGCCAGGGATGGAAAGGGCGGAGGGGGGGATTTACCTCCAACCCCACCTGTGTTTCAATAATGGATAACATCACAACCACTATGGGATTTACAAGATTTGTTCCCATTATACAATGAAGGGGTGCATGTGGGTACATGCACACAGTCTTCAAGGGTCTCAGCCCAACTCCTCTGTTTGCTTTCCTCCCCTTAACCCTGCAATGGCTCCTCATCTTATTCCCCCTGTCCTTCTCTTTAACCTTGTTGGGTGAAGCACATCTCCAAGGACAGATAAAGTGGATTTTCAAACCAGGCACTGCTGACTTTGCAACCTGCCAGGAATGGGGAGGAGGGAGGGGGGACTTAACCGACTACATGCAAAGCTCCTATACTCACTTGAAAATATATAGTCAGCCCTGCAGATGCCTTGGAGGGGGAGGGAAATGAATGCATCTTAAAGAAAGAGGGCTGGAAGACGGCTTGTTGGGGATTGTTAGAGGCAGCTGGAGTAAAAGCGAAAGGGGCTGGTGGGGAAGCGTTGCATTGAGACAATATTACAACACCGGAAATCATCTCTAAATATTGTGCTTGGGTCGCATGGCCTTGTAGGGAATGGAACTTCAGGACAGGACTGGAACTGTTCTGGTTTGGAGATGGAGATATATAGAGTGAGGCTGCTCTTGGCTGCCTTTCCAACACTTGGATGCTGGGGAGATCTTTTGGAAACATGCCCAGGCATTATTACTGCTAAATCATAGATTTAGCCATATTTACATGCAACTAGAGTGGAAGCCCAAAATAGTTAGTTGCACTCTGCAGAGTGGAAATGGGGAGAGGATTTAATAGGAAATGTGCAAGCTTCCTCTCCCCACCATTCTCCTTTTCATAATATTGCCGAGTTCCCTATAAAATGGAGGCAAGCAAAGTGTGGGCCTGGGGCTGCATGCAACGCTTGCTCCCCATTCCTCTGTGTGTATACCTGCCACCGCCAAGTCACTTGCCAACTTGTGGTGACCCCCATAAGTTTCATAGGCTTTTCTCAGGCAATTAATACTCAAGACGTGGTTTTGACAGTTCCTTCCTCTGAAATGGAGCCCCCAGCACCTGGCATTCCTTGACGGTCTCCTGTCTGAGGACTAACCAGGGTTGACCCTGCTTAGCTTCCAAGATCAGGTGGGATCTGGTGCCTGCAAGTAAATAAACGATTCTTTTTTAATTGGGACTGAAACTGGATTTAGCCTCAAGTCTACACCTGGTTCTTGCTGGGATGGGAAATCTCTTAGGAAATTACTGGTATATGCCATGTTGAGAATGAGGATGGCAGTGGTAGGGAGAGATCTGTAACATGGTTTGTAACACAAACATGGTTTGATTCTAAAGGCTCTCTAGAATAGCATCTCCTTTGCCTTGCCCAATGGCTAGCATGATGCTTCTGAGAAGCCTGCAAGCAGCATATAATATAAAGGCAAATGCCCAAATCCCACCTTTCATCCCACCGCAGAGTTTAAAGAGATGTGCAAAGCCAAGATTGCAATTTTCAATCAACCTTTTAATGAAAAGTTCATAAAATAACAGTTTCTCATCACTGTACATTAAGACTGCAAATTACTGAATGCTGAGATCATCTTATAATTTCTGTATTTTTTCTTTCTTAAACCCCCCCTCCCCGTATGACACTCGAGTTGCAGCCACAGCGTCCTGCAACTCTTGACCTGAATTCAAGCTCTTGAAGGAAATGAACAGAACATTGGAACAGGAATGTCAGCCATGCTTGAGGAAACATCTGGGGCTCTGGGTTTGACAGAGACAGTTAAGGCTTAAAAAGGAGAGACGGGGGGGGGAGCACATCGTTGTTCTTCCAGCTGAACTTTAAAAATAAAATAAAAATAATAATGCAATAATCCAAATGAGGCCTTTGCTCTCCCCTCCCTGAAGGAGAAAAATACATATATATGCACAATTTCACAGTCAAAACGGGGCCCATGCAGTTACTGTCAATACCTTGTGACTGGTCAAATTATAGGTAATTGATATAAAAAAGCCACATATATATATAATCACCTATCTGGGAGTAAAAGCAAAAGCTACAAAATGACTAACTATGACTTTCCCCAACCTGCCTTTCTTTAAATGGAGGGTTATCCATGTTATTCCTGCATGAATTGAGATATGCCAGTCGACGGATCAATGTCGCTGGGAAGGAAAAGGAGGGCATTCCGAAAGGAAGAGTCGGACGCTTACAAAAAGGGGTTCCCATTCTCCAGGTCCTTTCCGAGAACTCTGAGTTTTAAAATGAGAAGAAGAAGAAGAAGAGTAAGAGGAATAACAATAAAGTATTGCAACATCCACTGGAGGTAAAGTGAGGTAGAACAGGGGATTCCTCCCCATAACACATGAAGCTACATGCTCACAGAAAGGAAGCTTGCCACAGTATCAAAATCTCCCTCCAGAGCCTAGTAGCCTCTTCCTTCCCAGAAGGGAGTGGGTTTTTTTTGGAAGCTGTTCCAGAATTGGAGAAAGGAGCCAGCCGTAATGATGGCCTGGGACCCAAAATCGGGCCAAGACAGAGGTTGCTAACAGGGAGACCAAAGAGACGGAGTGACCCGAGATCAGCTTGCGTTACATCGCATCAAGAGTTTTGGCCCTTATCAGCGGTAGCAATGTAAACTAGCAGAGGAACGTGAAAAGGCTCTTTTGCCCTCCTTGCAAAGTCATCTATTAAGTTTAAAAATCTCTGCAGTAAACAGTCCCCCCCCCCCTTTAGAAGTTTGGGGGATGGAGGCTCCTTGGACAAGAGTTTTTGCATAAATATTCCCTTAATTTCCTTGGATTGTTTTATTGCCTTTAGGCCCACCATGGAAATGGGCCAAGGGCTGATTTCGTCTGGGCCGACATTTAGGACGTGATCATGATGGCCTTGTAAAAAGCCAAGAGCTGCCTGCTGAGAAACATGAGAAAGGAGGGACATTTCCCATCTGGCTGTTTCTCCCTGCCAAGCAAAGATGTCTTGGGAACCCTGTCCAGAAAGAAGAATAGGTGGACAATTCAGAGCAGGATTCAACCCAGACATAGCCGGGCTAGTCTGGAAAAATCAGTCTGCAAAGGGATCTTGTAGCACCTTTGAGACAAACTGGAAGACGTTGGTAGCATGACCTTTCATAGACTTGAGCCTACTTCCTCAGATGCATAGCTCCCTATAGAATCAAGTCTATGAAAGCTCGAGTAGGCTCAAGTCTACGAAAGCTTGAGTAGGCTGAAGTCTACGAAAGCTTGAGTAGGCTCAAGTCTACGAAAGGTTGAGTAGGCTCAAGTCTATGAAAGATTGAGTAGGCTCAAGTCTACGAAAGATTGAGTAGGCTCAAGTCTACGAAAGGTTGAGTAGACTCAAGCCTACAAATGCTCGGGTAGACTCAAGTCTATGATAAGTCGTGCTACCAACTTCTTTCAGTAACTCTCAAAGGTGCTACAACATCCCTTTGCAGACTTGAATTCAGAGCAGGGTAAGGGCAGGCCAGTCCTAAACACATAGCCTTCTCTGTTCCCTATTAATCCCCAAGACGGGGATTGTTTTGCTGGAGGAAAGGGGAGCCACCTTGATAGTCACCTGCATCTTTGTGTCTAACGTTTACCTAGGATCTTTTCAATGTAACGTCTAAAGCAGAACACTGACCAAAACGTTTGCTTGGCCGTAAGCAGCCCCATTTCCAGTTTGAGGTTAGGATCGGCTTGGTTCTTCTCAGAAGAGCAGAGCATCCAGATGCAACGCAGGGTCGCTTTGCAGACTGCGCATCCCACACAAGACCTCTGAGTTGAAAGACCGACAACCAAGGCCCACCCAGCTTTAGCCAGGCAGGCTGATATGTGGTGCGGTCCACTGACACTTACAATAGCTATAGTGAATTATAGGGGAAACTGGACAAATGTTGTCCGATGACGCAAAGCCAGATACAGCCCCTGAGCAGATGGGTAGGATGGGAAGCCCTGCAGAAGAGGATCAACTCAATGCACAACCACTGTAAAAACAAAAAACCTTTTTTCACCGCTAATCTCTAAGGAGCCCCATCTATCTGTCAAAACATTTGACCATTATTGCTTGCGCTGTAAACATTTGAGAAGGCTTAAGAAAATGGTAGGAGCAGGTTGGAAGGCATTCGGACCTTTCCCTCATTCAGACGCCAAAAAAAGAAAAAGAGCCAAGGCAAATGAGGCCTGTGCCGGCATGTTCTCTCCTCCAGTTTTGCCACACTTCCATTGAACAACCAAACAGAAAACGGGCGGGGAAAAAACCTCCACCAGATCTCACGTTTTCCCCTTCGTTTACAGAACATCCCAAGGCATTTCCCGCTTCAGGTCTGACATTCCTGTGTTTCAGAACAGAAGTGACATGGTGAAAAATAAAAAATACTGCTAACCCAGACTTTGACCTGCACCGCTCAAAATCAGTGCTTTTTTCTTTTGTCACGCTTGCTCACACCCACCCACACACATATACACACGCGCACACATACGGACATATGAGAGGGAAAAAAAGAAGACAAGAAATTGTATAAGAGTGACACCGTAACTGGAAACATTTAAATACAGCAAAAACAAATTTGTCTTCTGTGCAAAAAAAAGCTACAAAAGTCCAGTCTTTGTATTGTCTTCACAGGTTATGGTTTATGGCTATGCTGAGAGTCTCTGAGATTCTTTTTTTTTTTAAGTTTTAAAACTTTTTTAAACACTTTTTTTTTTTTTTCTTTTTTTTGGGTTTTTTTTGTTGTTTTTTTTGAAATCCTGTAGCAAAGACCCTGCGGACACATCTTTTTTTTTTTCCTTTTGCAAATGCTCTGAGTTTATTTTTTTCTTCTTCTTCTTTTCTTCTCCTTGCAAAACTGTGCATACAGAATCTTGAGAAATAAATACATTCATTACTGCACATACATATTGATACAAAAAACAACACTGTCAAATAGTGTTTGCACCATTCTTTGTTAAGATATTCAAGACCAGGCAAAATTAATGCGTTTGTTTTCCATCAAGCCTCTCCCCGACGCTTCTCACCCCATAGATTTTTATAGACAGATGGGGTGGCTTTGGCATTAAACATGTAGGATAAAAACAGCGCTCACTTAAACAAGAGCTGCCGCTTTGGGAATCCTGTATGACTTGGGGGAGCAGGCGCTTCGGAAACTTCAATGCTCATTCTTACTTTTACCGAAACAATGCAAAACCAAGCATGCCGTTTTAATACAGAAATACTTTGTATGTCTGTTGGATTCTTCTTCTTTTTTTTCCTTTAGGGGAAAAAAAAAGAATACACAAGGAATGCTTCCACACATAAAAGGACTACAAACCTGAGATCCACCCAACCCAGGTCACAGTCTGATAAAGCCGTCGGAGGAGAAACATACTGCCATCGCAGGGTAAGGCATGGCTCTCAATGGCCTTCAAGTCTTTTGTTGTGCGCTAGGTTGTCCAGAACCCCGCCACACACAAGGCCTTGCTTGGAGAGTGAGGTTCACCTTGGGGAGCATGTGCCAGACTGTGAACTGGGTTGGGCAGGCCTCCAGTTTCCAAGATTTCCACGTAAAAGCCCCACCAACAATAAGAAGCGTCCCATCGGAGTGTGTGTCCGTCCCCGTGAGTCAAAGGGTGATAGAATCTAACCAATTTGGTATAAGAACCCATGCCTCCAAACCCAAGGAGGGCACCAGCTACCCAAGATCTGATCTCATTTGGATTGCCAAGCCCTTTCCTACTGGCAAGCAGTTCAGGGTGGCACAGAGGACCAGCCAGGAGGCCCGCGCTCCTTTTGGTGACTCATGCCCAAGATAAAGCTACTTCTCAGAAGCTCTTTGGTGCCTTCTGCAAATGCCGTGTGGCTCCTGAGTAGCCCATGGCTGGTTTTTTGGCAATTCCCCCATTAGCAGGGGGCTAGAAAGGACAGTCCAGCTGTTATAGCCGGTGTTAAGTGCCCACATCTTCCCCTCTAAAGATGCCTTCCTGTTGGTTTTTATCTACTATTTGCCATTCCCGCTAGTCCTCTCTGAGGTCCGATTGCTGGATGAAACATCCATCAACTTTCTGCATTCCTCGACCACTTCTTCACCTGGTACCTTATATAACTAACCCGAAAAGAGGTACCATTCTTTCTAGCACAATGGTGTCTTAGTAAATGCAAGCCCACTTTTGCAAAAGGCCCTCCACCCGTGATGCAATCCAGTCCATCTCTAAACGGAAATCACACATCAAAATGTTCCAGAATACAGATACGACTTCTGGTAGAATTGCGAGGTGTTTCCCATTTTCGATCAACTCCCTCCCCGGACCCAATTGTCCCGACAGCTAAACCAATGGAAAAAGCAAAGATTAATTTTGACTGGCCCCTAAGATCTGTTGAGGTCTGTAACTGTAAAAGTTTATGTAAACAATGAGATAAATATATTAATTCTTTTTTTTTTTCTGAGCCAAGTGAGGTTCCATACTCATTCAAATGTGCTTTGGTTTAAAAAATAGGTTTTTTTTTTGTGAATTTGGGTATGAGCTATCTTTTTAATACAACTTTCCCCCCCCCTAACTTTATTCTTTATTATCCTCTCCTGTTACTCCGAAAACATTCTGGATCTAAACTGACTAAAACATATAGTTAAGCTGCCAGGCCTCTGAAACTTTACATTAAAAAAAAAAATCCCCCAGGAGGCTCTTTTTGTATCTCAAAAACAGAACAAAAAAGAAAAGAAACAGAACCAAAAGAACAAAAATTGCAATTCCCTCCCCACCCTAACCCTAGAACTCTTAAAATCTTAAATATGAAACTAGTGTTTTGCTTTCTCATTAAAATACAGAAAATGCTTGATACAATACTATGTCGTACAAATGCAGTTTTGAGTGCCCGGACCCTTTCAAATGAGCCCTGAACAGTCCCTGAAGTTTTGAGTATTATTAGGTTTTTTTTTCATTATTATTGTCACAATTTGGGGGGGAAAGTCATCAGTTCGGCATACGGAACACAACTCTACACAACTATGTTCGCAAAAGGGGGGGAGGGAGAAAAAAGGAGACGCTTTTTTCATTTTTTGTACAATACTCGCGCTGTACACAGACTTTTTGTCGCATTTTTTAAGTGCTGAGGGGAGAAATAATAAAAAAGGAGGCTGCTTTGATAGTTTTTTTAAAAAATGAACAACCCCCCCCCAACAAAAATCGGATCCTGAAACGCCAAGATCCCCAAACTTCAAACCTTAAGCAAAACAAACTCCAAACCAACCCTAATACCTTCACCCACCCGTCACCACACACAACTATTGTTAAGTCTAATACAATTCGGAGGGAATGAAATATACTTCTGCAGTAGCTACACCTGGGGGCTCCTCTTTGGATAACAAATGATGGACGTTTACCAAGCAGCAACCTATTCTGATGGGCATACAACCGCACAAGGACATGGGTCCCATGGTGTCGGCTTTGCCACCAAGTAAGTGGGTAGATGCTACCTATGGCCAGCTCTGGAGGTGACTATGTCTCTAAGCTACCACTTGGAATTCATCTGCTATCCTGGCTCAGCAGCAGGTCTACTGATCAGGCCTTAACACCAGCTCTTCAGCTTGGTTGTAACTAATGCATGGTTAATCCCAGTTGGAAAAACTGAGAAAGTATGGAGGTAGTGTGTCTTCACAAAAAACTATGGCATGGAATGAAGACGGTCACTGTCACTTTGGAGGGAGGTAGGAACCGCCATGCTTGACTTCAGCCCCCAGATTTCTGGCTCAGGACTCTGCTCTGAAGGCATCTCAAGAGGCAGAAAAGATCTGCATTATCTGAGAAGGTTGGGGCTGGATCAAACCAAATTCTGATGGTCTATGCTGTTGAGAAACTGACATTTCACACTTTTCCTTTTGGGCTCCTGGCAAAATGCTGGCAGTGGAAGGTTTCCATCCCATGATCCTCAGTCACAGATTAGCTGATGTGGGGTTTTCTTATTTTGGCACACAATGGACCAACCCAACCAAGGATGTTGCCACAGCAACACCCACAAGCGGTGAATAATGGTGGTGCAATGTGATTTCCCCACAATCTGACCACAGAAAGAAATAGGTGCAAGCACCAGCGGCTGAGTATGTACATGCACAACAGTTGTGCCAGTTCTGGGTTTTGTGGGTAAGGGCATGGGACTCTATTGCCAGCAAGGATGTTTGTTCACCTGCAGCTCAGGGATGGGAACATCTTAGAAAATAGTAAGAGATGGGCTTCTCCCCTTGCACTGGAAAAAGAAGGGCCGAATCCCCACCGCCATTTGGGAACTCTGTGTGTACTATGCATAGAACTCAAGGCAAAGGTTTAGACTTCATTGCTTCCCACAAAAGCAAATCGTATTTTTAAAAAGAGTGATTTTTTTTCCTAAAAGAGAGAGCATTTTAGGATAAGCTAGGAGAAAGAGGTTTCAGATGAGCGCTCTGAGAGCGGCCTACAAAACCGAGAGGAAAACTAAAGGGTGGCACTACAACAGGGGGCTGTATGGAGTTCAGAAGCAGCACCCAGCCTCATGAAAAGTGAGGTAAAGTTATGAAGGATTATATGGCGGGGCAGATTCCCTGCAACGTGATCAGGCTCAACGTGGTGATATTTCATCTGAACTGTACGAAATTCTGGAACTGAGTTATTTTTTCCAAATATTTTACAAAAAGACTATTTCTTAACAGGATCGGCTTTTTTTGGGGGGGGTTACAGGGGTGGGGGGGGAATGAAAGGTTATCTTTGTTTTAGTTGAAACATGCTCACTTTTATTTACTTTATTTATTTTTGGTCTAAACTTAAAGACAAAAAGTTTTTTTTCTTTTTTCTTTTTTTAAGAAAAAAAAGATGCAGGGCTTCGGCGAGCCCTGCCAATAATAATAATAATAATAATAATATTAATCATAATAATAATATAATAATAATAATAATAAAAAGAACAATGGTTTTGAGCAAGAAAGTTAAAGAGGAAACAACAAAAAATATGTAAACCTTACTCAATTTAGACAGGATCGTTTCTAAAGGGACTGCGAAATTTTTACCACCGCACTCCACCCGCAGGGAGCAAAAGGGGGGGGGGGGGGCCGTTATTATTATTTTTTATGAAAGGTCACGCCAACGAAGTTGAGGGGCCATAAAATAGCAGGCGATACCCTGTCCTCTCCTCCTAAACCTATAGCAGCTGTTGGCGGTGATATCTTCTACAGACGCAGTGAGCATTTTCTCTTCCATTTATCCAACTTCTTTGTGTGCATGCATTAAGATTTCCATAACAACAACAACGACAACAACAACAATAATAATAATAATAAAAAGAAGAAGAAAACCACACACCCACACCCTCCCCAGAAAGGGAGGGTATGAAAACACTTTGGTTGGGCTTCCCCCACATTCTTATTGCACTCTGGATCCTAGTTAAGATATCGCCTGCTACATCATTGCGCTCTTCTCCGGTCCGATGTATCACCTCCTAACCCAGACGTGGCCAGAAAGCAGCGGACAAAGAGACATCTTCCTCCCATAGCATCCAGGTTCAATAAACAAGGCTGGAAAGAGCCCAAAAGCTCTTTTTTATTTAAAACAAAAAACAAAACGTTTCCTCAATGGATAGGGAAAAAAATGGTAATTTGGTGAAAGCCAGTGGCCACTATAGGGCTATTCACTTGGGCCTTTGGCTTATAATCTACCTATTTTCTTTGGCCAAGTTTTTGCTTCTATCTTTATTTTAGCTGACTTCTTGATGGAAGGACGAGGTGGTAAAAATCCCTTAACATTTAATTTAGTTTCTACTCTGTACACTTACTTACAATGGGGTGGGGGGGGGGGGGGGGGGGAAGGGAGGAAGGACAAAAAACGCCACACCTAATATTTCACTAACCATCTTATTGTTCTCATGAATTCAAGAGGTAGCAAAGGGAACGGGCCGTCCATACTGACCCGTCCGTTAGTGAGGGAGAAAACAAACAAATAAAAAAGGCGAAAATGCGCACACACACGCACACACCCCGCACGCACACACACACACACACGCACACAAACAAAATAATTTTGTTTTTAAAAGTACCGAAAGGAACTCGTAGCAATTCCAGCCTACAGCAAACCCACTCCCTGCCCACTCCGTAGTAACCTCATGCGTTCCAGTTCCGACAATTACATAAATGTTAACCACGTGTTTGTGTGTATGGGTTTTTTTTCCTCTTAATAACACAAGTACCTGTAAGCAAAGTGTATTCATACAAAACTAGTAGGAAAATAAACAAAACAAAACATAAAGATGACCCCTGCTCGCTTGAAAGAAATTCCGGGGAGGACACCCTGCCCCTGTTCAGCCATGGAAAAAGCTAGAGAGGTTGAAGGAAAGAAAAGGAGAGAAAAGGAGAGAAGATGGGGGTTACAAAGCATGAACACCAACACTGCCAAAGAGGTGTGTGTGTGAATGTGAATGTATGCCTGTGAAACGTTGCCTTCCCAGGTTTGACAGTTCTCCCTGCATGGCATCCAAAGACTCTTCAGGCAGAATCTTTCCAAACCACGTCCTTCTCGGGACTCAACCGTAGCCTCAGTCTTTCTCAGAGGAGCTATAAGTTGTCTATCAATTTAGGGGGGAAAAAACACTATTTTTTTTTTAAAAAAAATCACTGATAACTCATAAGGACAACTGTCATGAAGAATGTGAAGGCGTACAGTCAGTGAGAGCTACAGGTGGGACAGGGGCAAAAAGAGATGAGGACCTGTGGCTGAGTTTTCTCGTTGCAATTCCAAAGTGCTAAGAAAGCCAAGGGAGGGCTGTGGCATTTCGTGATACAATGTGACCTAAGAGGTGAAAAGTGGGGGGGGGGGGGGGAGAACTCTTTAAAAAAATAGGGTGAGGGAGCTTAACTGTTAACTAGGATATATTTAAAAAATATGGAAAAAGGGGAACAACCAGGAGGGTAAGGAAGGAAGGAAAGAAAGAAAGAGAAAGTTTGTTTGGTTGAGACTTCCTATGACTGAACAGGGAACAGAATGACCCTTGTTTTTTGTTTTGTTTTGTTTTAAAGCAGCAAGTCTAGAAAAAGGTTATGTTTATGGCGAGTGGGCTCCGAGCTCATTGCAGAGTCTTTGGCTTATGTAGGAGAGGTATGCATTCGCAGGTGGCTGATGAGGTTGCGTTGCTGGGTGAACTTCCCGCCACACAGTTGACATTCATAGGGCTTTTCCCCTGAGTGGACGCGCATATGCTCCGTCAGTCGATACTGCCGGGTAAAGCGCATGCCACACTCCTCGCAAGCAAAGGGCTTGAGGCCCAGGTGGCTGCGCATGTGCCGCGTCATGGTGCCCCGCTGCGTGAACATCTTGCCACAGATATTGCAAGGGAAAGGCCGTGTCAGCCAGTGAGTCTTCTCATGCTGCCGTAGGGTGGCCGGATCTTTGTAGCTCTTCTCGCACACAGAGCACTTGAAGGGGCGGGATTCTGTTGTGTAGGGCTGGTTGGGGTTGGACAAATCCTCCGCTTCCTCCTCCTTCTCATCATCGTACGTCCCTTCCTCCTTGATGTAGAGGTCTTCCTCCGTATGTTTCTCTACGTGGGCATTAAGCTGCTCTGAGCTGGGGAAGCCCTTACCACAGGGGATGCAGACGTAAAGGTTGTCCCCAAAGGCCACTGGCTCATAGCCTTCCTGCCGGTAGACGTAGTTGGCGCTGGTGTGCCCACCGCTTTCGCTCTCACTCTGCCCACTGTCGTCACTGTTCTCCTTGCCATTCTCCACATCATCTTTGCATCCAAATGGCAGCTCTGACCCATAGGCACCCAGGCTGAGGCTCCGCTCTGCTGACTTACACAAGGGGCCCACAAGGATACCATTGGGGAGGCCCTCGCTCTCCTCGCTGCCTTTGCCACCACCCTCCTTCCTGTCAAAGATGCTGTCCTTCTTGATCCACTCTTTCTTGCGCGATGAGTGGCGCAGGCTTTTTCGCTGGCTGCCTTCCAGAAGAGACTGGCGGTCCTCACTCAAGTCCATGTCCATGGGTTCGCAGTTGTCAACTAGGCTAGGGGGAGCTCCGGCGATGGATTCTTCAAATGGTGAGGCACTGTTGGCTGCAGGGGCTGAGGGAGGTTGCGGGGAACCACGCAGGCTTTCGCTGTGTTGTGTGTCATCCTGGGATGGTGCTGGAGGAAGCGAGGGGCTCTTCTTGGACAGGTCGAGGCCAAGTTCTTGGTCCCCGCTACTCCCATTTGCACTGCTGCTGCTTCCGTCTCCGCCATTCTTACTAATTCCCCTATTGAAGGCATGAGAATTCTCTTGGTTGGAGCTGCTGATGAAGACCTCATCATCTGAGATCTTTCCCTTTGGCATCTCCTTTGAGTGAGAGCCCTTCATCCCCTCAGTTGACCCTGAATAACGAGTGATGACTGAAGCAGTAGAAAGTCTCTGGCTACGAGGAGGTCTTCCAACGCTGGGGGCACCGCCAGCCCTGCCAGCGAAAGACCGCCCATTGCGTTTCAGCTTCTTTCGGCAAAGGGCTGCCAGGTCAGGTAGTTGGAGGTAGCTTGCGGCGGTGAGGAGAGCATTGAAGTTCTGTTCACCAGGCTGGTCGGTCATTAAGAGCTTGCCAGTATAAATAAAGTCCAAGATTTGCCGGAACACGGTTGGGTTGACCATGTCTGTATCTAAGTTGATCAGGTTGTCGTGCAGGACAAGGGATTTGAAATACATGCTGCTGGCAGCCAGGATATTCTTGTGGGCACGAAAGAGGGCATTTTCTACAACAATGATCACATCACAGAGGAAACCTTTGGCTCGTTGCTGGTTTAGCTGCAGCAGCAGTTGTTTGGCATGATTTGGCAGTTCCATCTCCACCTTCTCTTCCTTTCACTGTTCACCTTATCACCTGGAGAAAAAGACGGAAAGTACAGAAATGGTGAGCATTTTCCATCTGTGCCAACATCTGCTTCCATATACTCCAAACATTGCTTAGCTAAAAACAGACACAACTAGATACAACTGGGGCCCTGTTCTCTTAGTAATAAACAGTACCTGCAAATTTCCCATTCTTGCATATACTCCACAGCTACTTAATAAATCAATTGCATGACTATGATTTTTCAAAAATTGCCTTTGAAAGAGAAAACTTAAGTTTGTTAAACGTAATGTCAGTCTCACAACAGACCTAATCACAGTCTGATATCACACCTTGGATCCCATCCTGGGAGAAAGGCAGGCTATAAATCTAGTGAATAGATAGATAAATAACAAGTGGGGCCTGCAATAAAATGTTGCAGTAACCTTCTGTTCAGGACTGAACTCAGCCTGGAATGGACTACAATTACCAGAATCTCATCTAATTGTAACCCAATTGTCAGGGATTCCCAAACAAAGATCCCCAAACAGGGATGATTATTTATCAAAAGAACAGAGAACAGCAGGAAGTTGGAGCATGTGACATTTAAAAAGGTGGATCCTATACCTGAAATACAGCTTCCTCCAGATCTTTTGAACTACAGCTCCCATCAGCCTCAGCCAGCCTGGTCAGAGCTTGCCATTAGAGATCATGGGTACTGCAGTACAAAACTGTGTGGGCAGACAAGGCCATCAGAAACTGCACGTATTGTGGTTCCAAATTTCTAAAAGGGCCCTTATAATTCCCTTTACCCCCACTTGGTTTATTTTGCAACTATTCGTATAACTAACAGTTTGTGAATGCCCTTCCATTTAAAAATGAGAATATAAACCAGTATGTCACAGAATGCAAGAATGCGTTCTAGAAAGCATCCAAGTATGTGAAGGGCAGGACAACCGGGAAGGAGCAAGGCAGAACTCCTTAGAGAGGTAGCATTGGTTCCCTTGTTGTGAGGGTGGACACCCACTGGGCCACATAAGTCAAGGCTAGCTGGAGCAAGGCCTCTGGGAAAGACTTTAACATAAGGTTGCGAGTTCAAGACCAGCCAAAGGTCTCAAGCTTGACTCAGGCTTGCATCCTTCTGAGGTCGCTAAAATGAGTACCCAGATTGTTGGGGGCAAATTAGCTTACAGTTGTAAACCACTTAGACACTGCTTAGGCAGTATGAAGCGGTATATAAATGAAGCTTGTTTGTTTGTATTGCTTTCTCTACTGGACAGCCGGTAAATAGATAGCCATCAAAGCATTTGTGTTGCAAACAGAGCCATTACACTGGACAAAATGGAGCCAGAGAAGGAGTATGTACAGCCAGGCTGCCTGCTGCATTAATGGCCCTACAAGACTTGCTGCATTTGCATTAGACACACACCAAAGCACTGGCCCTTTGCCAAAAGGGCGATGCGCAACTGAAATATGAAAGGAAAGAAGAAGAAAAAAAGAACAGAAGCGAGGCGTTAGCATAACTGCCCAGCTTTAAAAAGAAACACCATTGCCAAATGGGAACATGACAATGAAGCCAGAAATAAGAACAAATAGACTACTAACAGGCAAGATGAAAGGTTTCAGGCCATGGCTCTAAACATCTAGGCAGACATCTACATTGGGGTTCTTAACCAGAGGGTGACAGGAGATGATATGGCTAAAGCTGAAAGGGAATGGATTTGGGGTTTGTTCAGTGTCTTGCAGCCTAGGAGCTCTACGTGAAAGGCTTACGTTCCAAGATGGAAGGCCGTCATTGCTTGTGGATCATAAACTTGCCTGGTAGAGGGGCAGCCCACCATTACAACAGGAATATGATGGTGCCCTGTGCCTGTCCTTCCAACTGATCCAAACTGAAGGCAGCCAATAAAAGAAAAATATCTCCCAATAATTTTAGGGAGAATGCAGGACCACCTTGATCCACCAAGGCAACTGCAATTCTTTTTTAAAAATTCATTAATGTAATAAATGACTTCCCAAGGTAGCATGCAATAATTAGAAGGCAAGATAAAACGCAAAACACCTAACAAACATTGATACAGCCATAAAGATAAGCTCCAGAACACCTCCACTCCCAAAGCTAGGGATAAATGTGAGAATATGAGAAGAAATGCCCAGTAGAATCTCAAATCTTGCCCCTTCCCATTTTTAAAAGTTTACTATTTACACACTACTGCATTGGTAACTGCTTGCAACTTGTATGCCCAAGACTATGAACTCCAATGTGAAGTCGGAGGCTTTCATGGACGGCATCCATAGGGGGCGTTCCCACTTGCAATTTAAAACGAATTTAAATACAGCGGTTCGTTTTAAAGTGATTCAAAATAAAGCGAGTGTTATCTCGCTTTTCAAATCGCTTTATTTGTATCGTTCCCATTTACGTAACGTTTTATTTTAATTCGCTGTAATTGACCCTGTTTCGTTCCCATTCAAGGATGAAATCGGTGTATATTTAAACTGGTTTTGTTACTTTTTCGTTCACATTCACTTGTTTCGGCTGTCAATCAAAGCGACGTCATCATGACGTCACATTAATTCGGAGTAACATACACCGATGTAGCCTGTACCTGCGTTCCCACTACCTGGCCGTTTTTAATTCGTTATAAATTTCGCGGTTTTTTTAAAAAGAGCCAATCAGGAGGCACTTATTCGTCCTCTTCTGGGTCTCCCCATATTAACTGCCATAACTCAGTGCTAGGGAATCCTGGGAATGGTAGTTTATTATGGCACCAGCACTCTCTGGCAGAGGAGGATAAATGTCTCACAAACACAACAATCCCATAGTTCCTCTGGAAAGAGCCTCGGTTCCCCAAATTTGCTTTGGCCGCCCCATGGGGACAGGATCTTTGGGGAAGATTGCTCCCTGGGCTGTCTTGGGAGCCATGAAGCGGGGATGTCCTGCAAAACCCATCCCATAGTTCCTCTGGAAAGAGCCTCGGTTCCCCAAATTTGCTTGCCTGCCCCATTGATCTCTGGGCTGTCCTCCAAAGCCCATCTGGTGCTCAGGCAGAGGTGAAAAAGAAAAAAATAATAGTTAAAAATGGTGTTCAATGGCTCTCCTCACACATCGGTCTATGAAAGAGGGGCAGAGGGGAGGTTGCAATCCACCGGAGGAAAGGCTATTATGTGAATGGAAGAAAAGGGCGCCGGCAATGCAGAAAGAAACCAAAGAGGGTGACACCCCCAGGCCAGCCCCTTGAGCGCTGCTCCTCCCATCCTGTGGAACCTGAATCAGATGCCGAAACGTTCCCATTTAAATACAGCGATTCCTATCTCGGATCAAGGGATAATACTAGGGTAGACCCTAGTATTTTTTACACCGGTTTATAGGCGTCTAATCCGGGTTAAATGTTACGATTCGAATCAGATTCGAATCGCAGTGGGAACGATTGTGGGTTAATCTAGAACTGTTCTAGAATTAATTCGGGATTGAGTGGGAACGATACACCTTGGATTCAATTTGTAAACTGGTGTATAAGCGAGTGGGAACACCCCCATAGTTTTTTGTGGGTTTTTCAGGCTGTGTGGCCATGTTCTAGATGAGGTTATTCCTAACATTCTCTGAAGATGTCAGCCACAGATGCTGGCGAAACGTCAGGAATAAACTCTTCTAGAACATGGCCACAGAGCCTGAAAAACCCACAAAAAACTACTATAGACTCCTCTCACTATTCTCTGGAGTTCTGAAATCTTTTAATACAAGCCAACAGGTATGAACTGCTTTTGAGCATCTGTAAGGTTTGCTGAGGCAAAATTCCAAAATTCTAGCAGCGATCGCCTACTCTGTTTTAAGGCTTATTTAGATTTTGAAGCTTCTCTGGGCCACAGTTGCTTTATGGTTCAACTGAATGAAGTCAAAATGGAGTCTTGATTTGGAAAGTTAGAAGGGTGGGAAAAAAAGTTTTTTTTTGGGGGGGGGGGAAAGAAACTTTCTTAGAAAAGTGAAACAAAACAAAACAGAAAATGAATGCACAACTTGCTGAATGCTGTGCCCAGTACAAAATTTCATGCTTCCTTAGTATGGTGTTGAATGCCATGTATGTTCATGACCTACTCACCATGGATCATGAAATTCCCCCCACTTGTGATACTTTACCTCTTCATTGACCACTGCTCAAACTCAGTTTCTGTCTAACCTGACTGAAGTACCAGAAGTGAGCTGGGAGATGAATGCCTGGAGAAACAAACTCCAAAGAGAATAGGATTGATGGAATTCGGTATTTTTAGTCTGGAGAAGGTGGGGAGAGACATGATAGCACTCCTTCAACATCCATCACGCAGAATGGAGGAAAGATGTCTCCACAAATATTTCTACCCAAAAATATTCCTAAGTAATATACATCAATAAAATGTAAAATTTACATAATGAACAAAATGCACCCACAGAAATTCTTCTGAAGTCCCATAAAAACATTGTGTTGGACTAAACAGGGACGTTTTGCTCAAGTAAACATGCTTTTTACATGCTCTGAAAATTAAGTATGCTTGGAACATGCCAAAGTTCAGAAGGAAGAGCATGCCACATAGCAGGACCCGCTACATTAAACGCCCTGCTCTGGCTGCATCCACACTGCAAATACAATCCAGTTTGACACCACGTTAACTGTCATGGCTCAATGTTATAGAGGTCTGAGAATTGTAGTTCTGTGAGACATTTAGCCTTCTCTGTCAGAGAGTTCCGGTGCCACAGCAAAATACAATTTTCAGAATTCCATAGCATTGAGCCACGGCAGTTAAAGCCATGTCAAACAGGATTATTTCTGCAGTGCGGACGCAGCCACTGTCACTCAGCTGTTGTCCTTGCCTTTTAAGAATAAAAATCCAGAAGAAACCAGAGCTTAGAAACTACACTTTTTTGGACTACAGCTCCCCAAATCCCTTGACAAACTTGGTCAGTGATGGTTGGACAATTCTGGCAGTTGTAATCCCCCCAAAGCAGATTTCCCAAGCTCTGAAACAAATACACCCTGGTCATGTTTCTTCCACACAAACCATGTTCCCTGGCTTTTTAAACTTGTTAAAAGCCACTCTGGGTCTTGTGTGGGCAGAAAGGTGGGAATAAAATAAAATATCAATTCCTAGATCTCCCCGCCTTCACATTATCCCTCCCTGTCCCCAGTTCCAAATTCTTTGAAAGGATCTAAACAAAAGCACACAAATCTTTAACCCAAGGTAAGCATCTTTACATGCTTATTTTACACCAAGGAACTGTATTTAAAATCCAGGCATTCCCCTGGTCTGGAATTTTGAATGTTTTTGGAATGGGGCACAAAGGACTCTGCCAGTCTAATCAGATACAAGAGAGACAACTTTAGAAGTTCTGTTGGGCAAGGTGCAAGTCTAAGCCTAAGCGTTACATCAAAAAGGCAACTGAGTGAAGCAATGAACAAGCTATCATCAGAAAGTTAGGTAAAGCTGCCAATTTCATTTAAGAAAGCACGCATGTGGGTGGGAGCAGCGGCTGGATGCTAAGAAAGCTACCATCCCTAGCTGGCTTTGCTCAAGATAAAAATCTAACTTCGAGAGATGGAAGCCACATCATCAAATGGGAGGTGATCAAGTTCCATTTGAGACCAAAAGTAAGGAGAAAGAAGAGCGAGGAATGAACCTGCACAAGCCCAGGTCCAGTCTTTCAGCATCTCCACTTTAAATTGGCCGGTAGTATGTGATGTGAATGGCCCCGGCTGTTCATCAGAGTAGACAACACAAGACTGGCTTGGCCATAAACCTCACCTTGTTTTAGGCAGTTTCCTATAAAGGAAACAGACACGACCATTTTGAAGATTTCATTAAACTTATACGTGTTGTATTGTATTTCATTTTCTCTCAAAGCAGGAAGCACACTCCACCCCACGATCACTCAATAAGATTTGTAAGAGCCACCGCTTTTAGAAATGGATTAGCACTGAGGCAGTGGTGGTGGCAGAATTGAATCCACCCCTCTCTTTATAGCTTTGTAAATTTCAGTTAAGTAGACCGGCATCCCTTTAGGGATGGCCCCTCAACTACCCTCAGGCATAGTGGATCCTCTCTGCCCCCTTGCCAGGATTGAAAAAAGCACAGTTGCCAGTCCTGTTCTCTTCTGGAATGCTGCGGGTGCCATCTTGTCCTTTGCTTCAAGCAGCAAAATGTTTCAAGTCAACCATGACCAGGCTCTCTCCTTAACTATTTTTATTGTTATATTTAATGTTTTCTATTCTCTGTGCATCGCCTTAGAGGCCCTGGTAGTTTGAGAAATGATGCATAAATACAGTTGGCTTTCCATATCTGTGGATATTTTTCATTCAAAAAAATAATCCAACTTGCAAAAGCAAACTTTGATTTTGTTGTTTTATAGAAAGGGCACCATTTTATTATGCCATTACATTTAACAGCATTTGAGCACTCACGGATTTGGGTATCCATGGAGGATCCTGGGACCAAACCCCAGCGGATGCCAAGGACCCGCTGTACAAGAAAGAAGGGAGGGAGGGGAGAATCTTTGGCCCAACAGATATTTTAGATTGCAGTTCCCCTAATCCTTTACTGTTGGCCATGACGGCTGGGGCTTTTGGGAACTGAAGTCCAAAACAATAGCAAAAGGTTCCCTGCTCCTATTATAGCTGTTATTCAATGGAACCTCCAAATTTTCGTGCTACCAAATGCCAACAGCTGGAAAAGAAGGAGGCACCAGTGGCTATTGCCTTCATGTTCCCCTTGTGGGCTTTACAGAGGTTTTTCGTTGGCCCCGATGGGAAACAGGATGCTGGAGTAGACAGGACTTTGGTCTGAGCTAGCAGGGCTCTTTGTACGTCTTGCCAGGCCTCAGCACTCGTGCAGATGTTGCCATTGCTTCCCCAAGGCCCTGATCAGCAGCAAAGGCAAAGCAATTAACAGAACAGACAAGCAAGCAGGAGCATCGGCCCACTTGTGCTGACGTTGCTATAGCAAAGAGAGGTTTCTTCTGCAAGCGCAGGCAAAACGCTGGACCTCAAGGCAGAAGCAGAGAATGCCTGTCTCTTAAGATTACAGCAGAGCCAAGACAGACTGAGTTTAGGTGAAAGTCAGCAAGCTGGTGGGGGCAATTTTCGCCAAGCGCATCCCATGCTGGAGCTCTCCCCTAGATCTGGATTCCCCCCCCCCCCCACACCTAATTTTATTTACCTGTCCAGTGCTTTTCAACCACATCACTCAAAGTGGTTGAACAACTACATAAGCAAAGAAACTATCATAAAAATGCTAATAATATCGCACACACAACCAGTTCCTCTAAAAGCAAACTCAGTTGGTGAGAGTGCCAACAGGAGGGAAATTAAAAACAGTGCACTAAGGCAAAAACAGAGGTATCAGCATGCTTAGGAGTGCCAGTGGTGCAGGCATACCCCACCCTGAAATCTTTTTTAAAAAAATCAGGCTTAAGGAAGCTTTTCCCCCTCAGCCATACAAAATATAGATCAATGGGGACTAAACAGGGCTGGCCCTATCATGAGACATGAAGCTCAGGTGGCAAACTGTGCCTCCCATCTGCTGCCACCGCCATGCTACCACCACCCAGCTGCTGCTACTGTCCACATCCTCACAGTAGAGCCCTGAAGCTTTTACTGCTGTGCAAATATTGTTTAACTTTAAACAGCATTTGCTACTGCGGAAGAGCTGTGGCAGGGCACACAGGAATACTTAAGCCTCACTTTGCAGAAAAGGTCCTTTCTCTAAGTGCAGCACAGTGAATGAGGGAGCCTTTGCCATGTTGGCAGTAAGGAGACACGGCAGCAAACGCTGAGAGCATTTGCCACAGTAATGCTAGGAGCAATATCAGTTCTGGTACCAAATAGTTCTCTTCATCTGAATTTCTCTGTATTGGAATTGGGAGCGCCGATTATGTTGCCACGCTCCCGAAGCACAACTGACATTGTGGAATTTTGTCATGGCTGTTTCTTCATTTCCAAATGTAGCACAAACTGTTGTGCACCTACAGTCCACTGCAGCTTTCAGTTTGATGGTGCCGACCCCAGTCCCAACAATACTATTGTGAACACTGAAAATTGCACAGTAACTTTTAAGGGAAACCAAATTGCCATACATATATTTTGAGATTATCTTTGTGCACTTTTGCCTAGGGACAGCTGTGCATCAGTAAAATGCTACAGAAAAAGCATGTTCGTACAATCGGTTGAGAAATCCACCAAGACTGCTTCTTGGTGCTGTTACCACTGCACACTGGTAACCTGGAGTGGGCAAGCGGAGAGAATACAAAGGATCCAAGTAACTGAACCTGTTCTCTTTGGCCCTGTTTAGCTGCTTCTCCTATCATGCAGCACTTTAAATCATACAAACATAGCAGGCTCCCCACACCAAAAGCTTGGCCTCACTGTGTGGCGGGCGATAGAACCAGGAACACAGCAGCAGGGGGCGTGGCCAGTCAGTATATCTCCTCTTCAGATGACATGGGAACATATTAGAAGACTATATGCCCCAACAAGAACTGAGGCTGAGTGGAAATCCAAAATACAGCAAAACAATAGCTGCACCCTAACAATAATGTACAGTTTATGTGCACATGTAGGGTGCCAGTCTCTCATCCTGAGAACAAAGTAAGCTGCTTTTTATTAGGGTCGAACAATTGTACTCAATATTGTTTGTTTACTGGGTATGACGTTTTAAATTCCAGCTCCCACAAGCTCCAGCCAACATGCTGTACAGTTGTAGCCCAAAATATCTCAAGGGCATGAGGTCTTCTGCCCTTCTTCATCTTAACTGGCAGTGGCTCTCCAGGGTAGTCAGAGAAGGGTTTCCCCCCAAGATCCTTTCAACGGCAGATGCCAAGGACGTGCTCCACAGTGAGCCATCTCTCTCTATTTCGAGGCCAGGTGGGATTAGCTCAGAGTGCAGAACTGATGTGATGGAAGCCACTCTTGACAGCTGTTTGGACTGAACAGCCAGGGTTAAAAGTGCTTAAAGAAATGAACAGAGCAACAAGGTGTAGCTTCCTGGCTCTCACAGCTACACATCCAAGGAGCCAGACACTGAAAGACACAGGAAAAATTTGCAGAATCTTCAAGTCAAGGCAAAATAACCTCCTGACCATGGGAGCTTTACTGAAAAGGAAGTCATAGTCAGAAACAGAGCCAGAAACTAAGGCTGCCTTCACTCATCACAGAAAACCATTTAAAGCCAGCAGGGCATGCAACATAATGATGCTGGGCAGCGAAAAACCACAGGCTCAGTGGCATCCACAGGGTGAGTGAAACCCAACAGTGACAACCATTTTAAGAAGTGGCGAGGGTGGGGGTGGGAGGAAAGCAGATGGCTGTTGTGGGATTTGCTGACTGTAGGAAAAAAAGGCAGGAGCTCGCTCTTTCTCTGCCAAATTGATTTGGCTCTGACTTCACATTGCTTGCATCCTCCCCTTCTCCTACACTTGCACCAATGGCTAGCACATTACCAAGTCTAAGGCAGAAGATGCTCAGAAAGTAAGCTTGTAAAGGTTCCCTTTGCTTTGGACTGCCCAAAATCTCTTCACCAGCATGGCTAGAATCCATGGTGGTGGGAAATTCTGGGAGTTGCAACCCCAAAAAGTAACACTGTCAAGCTCTGTTGAGAAGAAGAAATGGAGGGGAAAGGGGTGGCAGGAATCTGTAGTGTTGCAGGGTGTGTCAAAAGCCCCCTCCCATGTGCCTCTTGCCAACATTATGCTTAAAAGTGTGTGTGAGGAAGAAGGGAGAAAACCTCACACAGGTCTGAATTGTAGAGTATGTCCCCCCTCCTTTCTAGGATAAGGTGCCATTAAGGTCCCTGATGAAATGACACTACAGGGAGGATATAAATAAGCCTGATGGAGCACCATCCCTTTCGCACTGAAGTATCTCCTACACCTAGATAAGGTCCCCAAAGAGGGTTTGTCACTGAGGACTACAAAGTGCCACAGAGTGAGGCAGACTGGAAGCCATCTTGACTTCTGACAATTGGCCACAAGAGAGTACCAATGTAAGGGACTGATTCTATGAAATATTTGGCACTGATCCCTAGCTGGGACAGCCGAAGAGGTAGATCTGGATCTGATGGAAGAGGTCTGGTTGGTGTCCTCTTGAAGAGATTCTGATTCCATTTGACAATAGTCAAAACTAACCATCTTTCAACCCCTCTCCCCTAGATGAGGTTGCTCTATCAAAGGAAGCAATGAGAGGACAGCACTGAGAGCAACCTCAGGGAGAGTTGCAAGCTCAGCTCTTCAAACAAGTTTCTCTTCCCAGGGAAACCTCCATCTTGCAGGTGTCATGTGCCCCACAGATGTTCCCTATCTGGCTCACAGGGATTGCCCATCCACAAGGTCCAGTCAGTGTTTGGAGATAAAAGCTTGTGTGCAACTCAGGATTCTACTGTGTAGACCTCCAGTCTGCAGCCCCAGAAATTGCTGCGCTAGTAATCCCTAGTGCAATACAGAATATGTAGAATTGAATATATAGTTGAGCTGATCTTAATAGGCTTGATGTCGGGGGGGGGGGGGGGAGGAATGTCCAAATTGAACAATTTGACACCTGGCTCCAGCCATTGCTGAAGTGCTAACCAGGGACCTGTTCCCAAATTGGAATTTGGCTCCTGGGTTGGAAAAGACGTCCCACCTCCAGTTCTCGAGCACAGCAAAACCCCAATGTACAAAGGCGCGACATAACCACGGGAAGATTGGCTAATAAAAAAAACAGCCCACAAAGGCAGCTTGGGGAGTGGGGGGGGGAGGCAGCAACTCAATGAAGCCTTGAACTTTTGTCTGGGAAAAGCAAGCAAGACCAAGACATACACACACACAGAGTCACAAAAAGAAGCAGCAAAATTAACTGGTGCACAAGCTGCATCAAAGCGGGGGTGGAGGGGATGAAGGAGGAAGAAGGAAAGGTGGAGAGGATGAAGGTGGCCCTACTGCATGAGGGGAGACCCTAAGCGTTAGGAATGCAGGTTAACCCCACTTTGTTGCCGCTTACCATGCCAGGTACATGGGGCTAAAGGCACCTCCATCCAGTGCTGCCTGACGGGCCAGGGATATCCCATGATGTTCCATTGAAATCACAACAGGCCATCAATAGAACGGGGCTTGCACAGATGCTGAAAGAACCACCAGCAGGGATCACTGTTAAATGCAATTAATCGCAATCACAATTGAAATATCCATTAAAAAAAGAAAAAGAAAGAGAGAGAAAGAAAGAAGAGAGACTTTTTTTATATAAAATAAAAGAAATGATGATCTAAGACACCAGTCAAATTGTTGCTATAAATTTAGCAAACCCCTCTCAAGCTTTAGGAACTGAAAAGGAATTGAGAGGGAAGGGCTTTTGCCCATCTCCAGCCATATATTTAATGAAGCTCTTGACCCTGCAGACCCTGAAAAACGCGTCAATACACAGAACAAAGAAACATACAGGGGTATGGTCACTAAAGTCTGCCATTCAGATATATCACTGGAGAGACTAGCAAGCCGCCTTATATGTACAAATCAGAACTTCAGGCCACGGTCTTAAGATGCTCAAATGCTACACAAGCCTTTTATCTGACAATGGTCCTCAAGTCTCTACTACCGCCTTCTGCCTCAACTAGGGATGGGCAAGAATTTCCCCGTAGCTCACTTCTGAATACAGTAACTGATCAGACTTGCAAACGTCTTCGTGTTCGAGAATGAAAGTATGCCAAGTTTCAAAAATCAGAAGGCAGGACCCCTAGCTTCAACTCTCCCACCAATAGATCGGCACACCTCAGTCCCCATTCTACAAAGAGACATCAGCCATTTCAAGAAGGATCTTTTTCAGCATCTTTCAAAACTAAACACACACACACACACACACACACCCAAAAAACCAAACCCCACACTCTTCAGGTTTTCTTGGAAATATTCAACATTAATGTTTTGCTGAAAAAAAGGTTATGCTTTTAAATAAACTAAAGATGCAAGTTTTGCGCTTTCTTCCTCTCATCACCTCATTTAGATTTACAGTGGGCCTTCCACATTCACTGTGGTTAGGAGCACAGGACCCCCATGAAAGTGGAAAAACTGAAAATATTTTTACCCGAAAGAACATCTCTCTAGGAATCTCTAGGTCCTTCAGCACAACCGGCCAGAGGTTGACCATGGAATCGTACCGGTGGACCATCAAATGCCTAGACAACTGTTCTCTCTAGTAATCTCTAGGTACTCCAGTGCAACTCCATGGCCAACTTCTGGCAGAGTTGCATTGGAAGACCTAGAGATTCCTAGAGAGAATGTGTTAATAAAATCTGCACAAGTCAAAGCAGCAAATGTGGAGGGCAGACTGAATTTCTTTTCTCTTGGCATTTCCATATCTCATCATCTATAATCTCCATCACTACTTTTATCACAGACAGGGAAATTTTGTGTCCCCCCTCCCCCACATACTTTGGCCTACAACTTCAGTCAGCCCTCCCCAACATAGTCAGGGACTGTGGGAGCTCAAATCCAGAATATCTGAAGGATCCAAGCTTGGTCCTCACAGGCTGTACCCCTTTCCTCCTGCAAGTGGGGACTCAGATGATGGTGTCTCTCTACAGCAGTCGTTCCCAACCTTTGGTTCTCCATAAGTTTTGGACTTCATCTCCCATAATGCCTTACTACTGGCTAAACTAGCTGGGGGCTCTGGGAGTTGAAGTCCAAAACACCTGGAGGACCAAAGTCTGGGAACCACTGCTCTACAGAAAGCTATCCCTGCAATTACAAAAACAGTGTGGCAAATAACTGAGCTTTAGTTTGGCTCATCTCTTCCATCTGCAGCAATTTTTAAATGAAGGACCATTCCTTTTTTTAAAAAAATTAAATTATTTTCAATTTTCAATTAATTTTTAACAGGAAGGGCTTCAATAAACCCGTATTTAGCTTTTATTACCCCCAACTGTGGTGAACCCCTATACTATAATTTGAGGTAATAAAGCCTAAACACACGTTTACCCCCTCAATGAAACGCTCTGGCCTAAGAATTTCTATTAAAAACTAATAAAGGATTTTATAGCATTTGGGTGCTGCTGAACACTTGAAAAAAGCTCTCTGAGCGGCTTATATATCAATAAAAACAAGACAAGACAATCCCTTCCCCCAGGCCTATAATCTTAAAAGGGTGTGATACGAAAGGAAAAAGGGATATTGAGGGAAAAGGAAAAGAAGAAAATGCAGGCACACGTTCCTGGGATTACAGAAGAGGAAGACTGAGCGAAAAACACCTAAATATAGATCTTTTTAAGAAGAATGCTGGACAAAAGGAAAGAAAGAGGCTAGCAAAGACTAAAATTAAAGCAAACCTGTCTATTTGTTTTAAAGCATTTCTTGACTAACTTTCAGGACATTTATGCTCAAAGTAGGAGCCTCTGGACAAGCCAGAAGAATGAATTTTGTAGAATCCCTGTACTGGGAGGAAGGTGGGATATAAATAAACATTAACATGATGATGATGATGATGATGATGATAATAAATAGAATACCCAGGAAATGTTTCATTGAAAGAGGTAACTGTGGCATTTTTGGATTCAGACACACAAAAAATAACTATAGTTTTTGGTGGGTTTTTTGGGCTCTGTGGCCATATTCTAGAAGAGTTTATTCCTGACGTTTTGCCAGCATTTGTGGCTGGCGTCTTCAGAGACGCATCAATAGAAGTATAGTGTCTAGATCAAGGGAAGTAACAGTGCCACTATATTCTGCTCTGGTCAGGCCCCGCCTGGAATATTGTGTCCAGTTCTGGGCGCCACAATTCAGAAAGGACATTGAGAAACTGGAGCGTGTCCAAAGGAGGGCGACAAAAATGGTGAAAGGTCTGGAAACCATGCCCTATGAGGAACGACTTAGGGAGCTGGGGATGTTTAGCCTGGAGAAAAGAAGGTTAAGAGGTGATATGATCGCCCTGTTTAAATATTTGAAGGGATGTCATATTGAAGAGGGAGCAAGCTTGTTTTCTGCTGCTCCAGAGAACAGGACCCGGAACAATGGATGCAAGCTGCAGGAAAAGAGATTCCACCTGAACATTAGGAGGAACTTCCTGACAGTTAGGGCTGTTCGACAGTGGAATGCACTCCCTCGGAGGGTGATAGAGTCTCCTTCCTTGGAGGTCTTTAAACAGAGGCTGGATGGCCATCTGTCAGGGATGCTTTGATTTGGATTTCCTGCATGGCAGGGGATTGGACTGGATGGCCCTAGTGGTCTCTTCCAACTCTATGATTCTATGGCCACAGAGCCCGAAAAACCCACCAAAAACTATGCATGCTGGCCACAAAAGCCTTCAACGTCACATTAAAAAAATAACCAATTGTAAACCTGACAAGAGAGAATTTCTACCCAAATCTCTTTCTTAAAGACTAATGGTAACATGTTTGCTCGGTCTACATATGTCAGGTTCGTTAACTGACCAGAGACTGGACACACATGTACATTAGCTAGATCCCAACCCACAGTAGTTTTGCTCTCCCTTCCTCGCTTCCAAGGCCTAGAGAACACCTATAGAGGAGACGGCACTAGATCAGTGTGTGAAAACTGTACTATGCAAACACGACACGAGATCTCCAGACTTGGACAACTTGTTAGACTCATAAAACCTGTACAGAGTCAACGGATGGTGTTTTTATTGGACTGTTTGTGCAACAATCACCTACTTGCCAAAGCCAAACATTGGCAATATGCTCTCTGTAGGTCAGAGTTTAAGAGAAATCCTTGCTTGGACTTTCTCTTCTCTTCCTAGCAAAGTTCTCACTGGCGGCTGAGGAGTGGGCTTTGAGCTCTTAAAAATATGGCCGTGGCTTCAGAGACGTTTGCAAGTCTCCTGCTCTTGTGGGAACTTAAGGGAAAGGGAGAATTCCCATCAGAAAACCAGGGTAGGAACTTCTATCTTGGCATTACATATCTTCCCACTAAGTCAGGGTTCTTAACCTGGGACCCATGGATGGATGTGCTTAAGGCATCCATGAACCAGGCACAACGACTGGTTTTCTTTCCATTTTCTTCCTGTTACTTTGGATTTTTTCTCCTGCTATGGTGGATTTTACAGTAAAATAATGAGTGTGTTTTCTGTGATTTGTCTTTCTTTCTTTCTTGACTAGTCTATACAAAGGGAATCAATCTCCAGTGCGATAAAATAAATGGCATGCAAAAGACTGTGTACAGTATATTTGTTTACTTGCGTTTTTCAATGGAGGGG
Source organism: Sceloporus undulatus (assembly GCF_019175285.1). Lineage (NCBI taxonomy): Eukaryota > Metazoa > Chordata > Lepidosauria > Squamata > Phrynosomatidae > Sceloporus > Sceloporus undulatus. The sequence continues at coordinate 11,772,838 of NC_056531.1, forward strand.
TCCACAGATTACAGAACACTCCCCCCCCCCCCCAAAAAAAAGGTTAAGAACCACTTCACTAAGCTATATCATAATTTGTTTCACCATTCAGGCTCTTTCAAAGAATTCATGGAGGATGCAGCTACCAGTGGCCACTATTGCTGAGAAATATACCGTATATACTCGACTATAAGTCAACTGCATGTATAAGTCAAGGGCAGGTTTGGGGGCCAAAATTATGGATTTTGATAAGACCCATGGATAAGTCAAGGGTAAAACTTAGGGGCAGGTAACAGGATCTAAAGGATGGAGCAAGGAAAACAATGCCAAAGAATTTACAAGATTCTAGCATGCATAACTGTTTGTGCCGACACTTAAGGTTAGATGGATGAGAGAACAGAGGATGGTCAGTGCTTCCAGCACAGATTGCCTTTCACCAAGGGATAATTCATTCTTTTATATGAGTTAAAGTGCAGTACTTACATTGACCCATGGATAAGTCAACTCAGGTTTTTTGGGTCAATTTTTGACTAAAATTTCTAGACTTATACATGAGTATATACAGTATGCCCTCTCTAGTACCAGAAACAGTGTGTCTCTGAACAACAGTGGCTGGGGAACACAGGGTGAAAGGTGCTGTTACCCTGATGTTACCCTGATGTTCAGCTGGTGGGCTAACAACTTTGCAAGCACAACGCCAGACCATGGCATTTGGTCTCTTCCAGCATGGCTCCTATGTTCTAGTGGTTTCAGATTTGATGCTCCACATCTGTGCATGACCATAATGGTATCAAAGGTTGGAAGGATGCAGAAAATATACATAGTTTCCTCCTGCAGTGGCTTGGCCCTTGGGTATGTAGTACTGATCTAGTAGTGAGGGTTCAGGGAGCCTAGTCAGATGTAGATGCCCTTGGGCCAAGGTTGGTGTGAGAACCCAGGGCAAATGTGTGACCCCTAAGGGGTACTAGACAACTGCCAAGGGAAAATGAGGTGCCAATTGCAGGCTTCACTGTGGATTTTGTATGTTTTTTCACTGTAATCTCAAGGCTTGAGGAGAGCAGCTATTGGTGGGTGTGTTTGTGGGAGCTCTTGCCCTTGTGGCTTCTAGGCTTAGGATGAGGATGCCCAGTGCCACTCTTGCCACTTCTCCACTTGCCAGTTTTGAAGAACTCACATGGCCTTAACCGCTGTCATGCCCACCTCGCCAGATGTCATCCTCGCAGCATCGCCATACTTGCTACACAATCTGCCTTCACTACACCACTCCTTTGCCCATACTTTTGCTGAACAGCCCTGAAATATATGTTAAGGTGACCACAGGGTTTCTTGGCAACCTTTGCTACAGAGTGGAAAGTTTACTTATTAATAAAAATATCTAGATCCAGCTCTTTGGACGTAGGGTCTCAGAACATAGCTTGCAACGTGTCCTTAATAAAAAATAAAGATATGATGAGCTGCTGACCCTTTCATTTACTCATGGTAGGACAGAATTCAAAGCATCATCCTTCCAGATGTAAAATTTCCAGAAATTTGTAAACCTTTGGAGGGGAAAAAAAAGGACCCCCACCCCGGAAATTTTTTTTTGGAAAGCCTGAAAAATACATTAGCATTCTTTACAGACTGAAAGTCACTTTGTTACTTCAGGAACATAAACTGCATTATACGTAATTTGGTTTGGCATCAATTTGTCATGCTGATACATTAAAAGTACAGTTTATTCAGAAGACAATTACAAATTTAACTGCCATTTTAAAGAAAACAAAGCTATTATTTTATTGTGGTTACAAATGGAGCTACAAGGTCCTGAACTGTAAACTAGACCTGAACTATAAGGAACCTCTTTGGCCAAAAACAAAGCAACAATGACAAAAATAAAAAACCCATCAAAAACCAGAAGAAACCATCACTATTAGCCCACCCGGCCTTCACATTTCTAATTGTCCTATCACTGGCTCAGTTATGTTCGGCTTCAGCATTCACTCTTTATAAAGGGAACTTTCCAAAACAAATGTACAAGGTAAAGTAATTCAAAATTAAAATCAGGTTTTACAAAATACACTTGAACCCGACAAGGGAGACCACCTAATACACAAATGAACCTACCCAAGGGGAAAAAAAGAAAAAGAAATTTAGCACAAGCCCAAAGTCCAATTGGGTGTATGTGTTAATCTTCACATCTTCCCAAAAGCTTGGGGAGGGCATGATCTCTTTAGGAAAATCCATAATCTGAGTGCTAAAACCAAAAAGGCCCTGCTCTGCCACACTCCAGTCAAGCATGACCTGGAAAGCAACAGGGCATGGACCAAGGCTTCCAAATGTGGGGAAAGACGTCTCCCAATTTAGTCTGAAAACATTGAGTTGCAGCTGGCCTTGATATTTTCAGAAATGGAAATGGGACACGGCTTGCAGATTTTGGTTCTGACCCTCTCTGGCTTTCCAGAGGATGTAAAGCAGGATCGAGGGAGAGATGTAGAG
>NC_056531.1:11775301-11868396 GCF_019175285.1 Sceloporus undulatus
TATTATTATTATTATTATTATTATTATTATTATTATTATTATTATTATTATTATTTTCTTATATCCCACCTTTCTCCCAACATAGGGACTCGAGGCGGTGCACAACACGTAAGCAACACCAGCCCTTGCACAGGAACCATGTGAAAAAACAAAAGAAATTTCTAGCTTGGGGGAGGGGAATATATTATGGAGTGGCATGTCATGCGTACAGGGGTACACCTTGCTGCAGAGGAGAATCTTTGCTCCCGGAGGCTTGTGTGTGCAGGGACTCTCATTTTTAAGTAAAATTTATCAGGGGAGAGGAGGTTAGGAAAGCACAAAAACAGACTGGGAGCTGAATGTGTGAGATGTGCCGCACGATTTCCACTCCTTTTTTGAGCCCAGCTTGGGGAACCTCTTTCAGCCCACGGTCCAAATCTAATTTCAAAGAAATTCTCAGGGGGCTACATTCCAGCAGTAGGCAGGACCAAAGACAAAACAAAAACAAAACCAAAAAAACCCCATCCTCCCATTTGGATAAAACACTTGCTGCCACCAACTACGTCTTAGGAGAGGCCTATCGGGGTTTTAGAATAGGGAGAGCAGAACGTTAGAAAAGATAGGAAACCATCAAACAACAGAGTCATAGGGAAAGGAGCAAAGCCAGATTGTGGTCTCAGGAGGGCAAATTCAGCATAAGGTTGCCCACCCTGATCTACATCCTAGACCGGGGCTATTGAACCCTTTTTTTTCCAATGAGGGTTGCAAGCCCTTGGAGTAACCGGCTGAGAAATAAGGGGAACCAAAAGGGGACTGGGACTCTCCTTCCCCCCCCCCCCCACCCAGTGGATCTTGCTATAAAAGGGGCAGAAAGTTCTTGCCAGTGCTGTGAATTAACCATTTACAAAGGGATTTCTAATATTGTCCTAGAGGTTATCCAGCCTTGCCCTAGATGATAGGGCATGGGTGGAGAACTGGTGCTTCTCAAGATAATGATGAGTTATTACTCACATTTATCCTTCAACCCTTAACCAGGCTGGTGGGGGCTGGTGGGAATTTGCGTTCACCTAGAGCAGTGATTCCCAAACACTGCTCCTCCAAGGGTTTTAGACTGCATCTCCCAGAAGCCTTAGCAATCTTGGCCAATGGTCTGAAATTCTGGGAGCTGAAGTTCAAAACACTTGGAAGGCCAGTGTTCAGGAATCACTGAACTAGAGGGTCAAAGGTTCTTCAGCCATGCAGTAGTAGTAGCAGCAGCAGTAATGTGTCTCTATGCTGACTCCAACTTATGGCAACCTTATCCTAGGGTTCTCTCGACAGGATTTTTTCAAAGATTTGCCACCACCTTCTTCTACCAGGCTGAGAGTGTGTGACTTGTTCAAGAACACCCAGTGGATGAGCAGGGATTGAAACTCGGGTCTTCTGGAGCCCTAGTCCAACACTCCAACCAATGCACCGTGCTCGTTCCTAACCAACCTTAACCATAGAAAAAGGTAAAGGTAGTCCCTTGACATGAATGTCTAGTCCTAACTGACTATAGGGAGTGGTGCTCATCTCTATTTCTATGCCAAAGAGCCAGTGTTGTCTGAGGACTGCTCTGGGGGTCATGTGCCCAACATGACTGCACCAGTGGTACCAATCTATTTACTTGCATTTGTATGCTTTCGAACTGCTAGCTTGGCAGAAGCTGGGACTAGTGACAGGAGCTCACCCCATCATGCAGCACTCAGGCCTCAAACTGCCAACCTTCCGATCTTCTGATCATCAGAATTGACATCTTAACCACTAAAGCCACCGCATCCTCAACCTTAACCATATTCAGCTGAAATCAGTGGCTCCCAACCTTGGCCTGATTCCCACTACCTTTTAAACCAGATCGCAAATCGGTTTGAACCGGTTCAAATGACCCTGGTTACCACTTGAAACGAATCGCTGAAGCGATTCGGGGGGGGGGGGGATGTGCTAGACCCATTTAACTTGCGTCTTTTTGATGCTGATATTTTCCGTGTCTTTTTGGATAAATCGATTCAGCGCAAATGTGAACCAGATGCAGATTGCAATCGATTTAAATTTGCCCTTCGACCGGCTGGAGCAGGTCCATTTTGAACCAATACATTCGTGAATGTGAACCACAAGTGGGTTATTTTACAAGGGAAAAATGCGATCGGGGCAAATGTAGTGTGAACCACGTTCTGCTGTCGAATCGATCCATTGATTCGGATTGCAAACTGGTTTATTTGTAAGTGGGAATGAGGCCCTTGAAATCTTTTCCAATTTCAACTCCCAGAAGCCCTAGTCAGCTTGGCAAACGATTAGATTATGGGAGTCCCAGTTTAACAAGATCTGGAGACCCATGGAGTGAGAACCACTATGCTCTGGGCCTGAAAGGGAGGAATACAAAATGAAGCTTTTCTCACCCCTTGCCCCACAGACTGCAACTGCTATACTTGTAGAAAACAAATAAAGGGAAATGTATGTCTTCTTTTTGTATCTGCTCTCCTCTTGGCGGTTCCTCCTAAATGAAGACACCAGAAGAGAAATGGAGGAGGGGGGTGCAGTACTGGTGCCTAGGTATGCGCAGACAACCCCCACCCACCCCACCCCAATACAGCCCCTTCCCACGGCTCTAGGATTAATAAGGAAAACTTCTACCCAGGTACACCTGCACACCCCGAGGGCTGAACAAGCAAGAAGGACTTCTTTCACAGGCTCAAAACGCTGAGAAATACTTGGCATTCAAAAGCAGGCAGCTCAAAAGAAAAAAGAAAAAGTAAAACTGGGAAAAAATGTCTATTTCCGGTCACAAGGACGGGAAGAAAATCAAGCATTATTTCCTTAGTTGTGATGGAGAGCCCAACAGTTGATAAAAGCCATGACCCCCAACTGGGCTGATATCAGATCCAGCTATTTTAGACCTCTTTTTAGGGCTTAAAAATAGAACCGTGTTCTGAGATTAATTTGCTACGGGAAAGAGAAGAGGAAAGCACGCAAAAAGGAGGCAAAGAAGAAAAAGCCACCATCTCAACCCTCACCTTATATTATCATATTATCATTTTACTGCAAGCCGCCTTGGTCCTAATTGGAGTAGGTGAGATATAAATAAAAGATGGTTATCATCATCATCACCACCACCACCATCACCATCACCATCATCTATATATGGTAATTCTATGCTGGCTCATGGGGAAATCTCGGCAAACCCAGCTTGTAAAGCAACATTGTGTCTGACAAGTAAGATTTTTTTTTGAAGTTATAATTACATTTAGAACTTGTAATGAAATAATTCACAAAGGCTCTCCATGAACGCAGTCCAGGGTGTCACAGTGGAGGATGAAGCATTGACAGAGTTCTGAAATCCTCAAGTGAAGTCTCAAAATACCTTTCCTACAAATCGCTAGCAGTCCTTATGGGACATGTGGCAACAGGGGACAATGCAGCCAAATATATAAGGCATGGATTTGCTAGTAGTCCCCCACGGTCATAGCCCCAAAGCCCTAAGGAGAACCCACAGCCTGCTTTCTATTATTTACGTCAAAGAAGCCAACACAAAACTCCACTGTAAGAAGACATCCAACCCCCCCTTCAAACCATTAATAATATTGTGCAATTTAAGTTTACAGGGAGTGTCTATGAACCCATGTGAAGTTAACTTAGAGTAAACTTTTTTGGACTCAACAGCGCTGACTTCTTCCAGCTGAGATTCAAACTTGGAAGGCCCATTCAGCCAACTGAAATGCAACCTTCCATTTGTAATTAGAAATACAAGCAATCTTGCATGTTTCATTGACATGCATGCCCTGCATGTCTAATTAACACTCAAACTACCAATTAGGATGAAGCAAGAACTCAGTCAAACAAGAGAAGGGGAAAAAATCTAGCCTCTGCTTGATCTTCTTGCAGCTCTCCTTCATTTTCTGATTTCCTCCACGCTGATCTGTTCGCAATAGTCAAACTTGAAAGCTTCATTATCACCACACTCCAAAGCAGGGCATCTTTGTTCCCCTGGTACTCCAGCAGATGCCATAAATTCTTCTGGAGGGGAGGAACATGACATCCCAAAGCTATGCTCCCATCTGCCTTTGACTCCACCATGGCACAGACACTAAGGAGAGAAGTTGGCCTTGGTTGTTGTTGAGGGCCTTCAAGTCATTTCTGACTTATGGCAACCCTACAGTGAAACTATCATGGGGTTCTTTTGGAAAGGTTTTTTCAGAGGGTGGGTTGCCTTTGCCTTCCTCTCTGGTTGAGAGAGTGTGACTTGCCCAAGGCCACTCAGTGGGTTTCCATGGCTGAGTGGGGATTTGAATCCTAGTCTACAGAGTGGTAGAATTCAAAGATATAGCCATGTTAGTCTGTGGAATCAGTATGTAGGGAGATCTTGTAACACCTTTGAGACCAACGGAAAGAAAGAAATCGGCAGCATAAGCTTTCATACACTTAAGTCTACTTCCTCAGAAGCCAGGGACAGACATATATATGTCATAGGTATGTGAGAATTTTGAATCTGAATTAACATCAAAATCATCTGAGAAGTAGACTTCAGTCTAGGAAAGCTCATGCTGCCAACTTCTATCTTTCTGTTGGTCTCAAAAGTGCTACAAGATCTCTCTATGTACCTAGTCTCCAGAGCCGTAGTCTAGCGCTCAAACCACTACACCACACTGGCTCAGTTGATCTACACCAGTGGTTCCCACATGGTCTTCCAGGTGTTTTGACTTCAACTCCCAGAAGCCTGAGCCAGGTTGGGCAACCATCAGGAATTCTGGGAGCTGGAGTCCAAAACATCTGGAGGACTAAAGTTTGGGAATCACTGATCTACACTGAGCTTTGTGTTCATGAAAACAAGGGAAATATATTGGAAGGGGGCATCTATGTCTTGCTTAGCATGAGACCTCAGGAACTGTGTGAGGATAACAATACTGGGGAGGGAGCATGTATGTTGTTTCGAGCTTCTCAGGGAGAAAGCATGGTATAAATCAAACTGATCTCAACTTTCCGTTCTCTGTACATGCTGGGAAGAGCTGTTGCACATGTATACGAAAGAATATGAAATTGGTATAAGGTTTTTGTATGTAAGCTGTGCTTTTTGAGGGGACGGGGGAATTAGGCCGCCTTGAGGCTCTTTGGGTTATTAACGCAGCCTGTTTTAAAACTAAATATTGTGGCATATACCTTATGACCTAAAATGGCAGCAAATGCAGGTTGAGGCTTCTAAAGCAGTTACACAATTGAGTCAAGGGGGGACCTTTTAAAAATTTTCCCAGTGGCATGTTTAGGGTTGCGGCCGAGTCAACAGGCAAGCTAAACCAGTTTGACCTCCATGGCAAAGCAGGGGCAGGCTTACAGATGGCATCTAGTTTCTGTGACGGTATTTAGGAGTTGACTTTTTAGGGCTTTTGAGTCCCATGATTCCGGTAAACACTAGCTAAGCTCCTTATATCAAACTGATTAGCTATCCCATTGCGGGCTTTTCCCAAAAAACAGAAGTCACGGACTCCCACATAATAGTGCAGGGGGCAGGGGAATGGCAGAAATGAGTAAACAGAAACTGGGACTGATCTCGGTTATGTTTCAGCAGGGTGGGACCGAAGTAGATGCTGTGAAAGGTAATTTTCTGAACTACTGGCATGGCCACTGGCTGGGGATTCTGTAGTTGAAACACGTAACTTCTCCAGACTTTGGATGGGAATAAAGTCAAAGCAAGATTTTAAACTATGGCAAGATTTAGAGAGCTCTCCTGGCACCTTTCAGACTAACGGAAAGAAAGAAGTTGGCAGACTAACATGGCTATACCTTTGAATTCTACCATGATGGCAAGATTATACAGATACAAAATGCACTAGATCAAAACATCTGAAAGGATTTTTCACACACACCAAGGCCCAAATCCTGTTATTAGTCCTGCCTAGAGTAGACCCACTAAATATGTGGACTCATCATTCAATGACCGACTAAATGGGTCTACTCTATTTGGGACCAACTATGAGGATGGATGCCAGCCTAAATGAAGATGCCCATGAGACACAACTTACAAAACGGTAGCAATTTTCTGCTTTACGAAGTCCACTTGCTCTTCCATGCAAAAGTTGAAGAAAGCATATTTTGTTTTTAAAGCACTTTTCACTGGAGGTAGAAAAAGTTTGAAACTTTTAGCAGGATGCCATAATTGAAAGCTTCAACACTGGAGCTGCCTTGATACATGAGAACCAGAAAGCAGGTTTGTGGCTTGGACCACAGGTGCCACCAAGTCAAGCATGACTCCCGTCTCCCACTGGTGCCCACCAGAAGCTTCTGAGGACAATACAAAGTCTCCCCATTCTTCCCCAGCAAGTGACATCTACAAGTACACCTCCTTTCAGGATCAGCCCCAGGTGGCTTGAACTTCTTATGGAGCTTTCATGAAAATACAGTAAGAGGAGGAAAGCCGTCTTCTACACAAGCCTTGGGTTCATGGAAGGAAAGATATAGTCAACAAAAATGAAATAATCCAGCCACAATATAAACCTAAGTACTTTGAACCTACTTAAGTTAGTCCTGAATTAAAAGTTGAATGGTGACTCAACACGCTGGTTAATCTCACTCATTTCATGAGGACAATAGGATTTAAGTTTATGTTCACCATACAGGGCACTGCACTCCTCAGCTTGTTTTAAATGCAGATTTTATCATGTTAGACTGGTGTTTATCATCTTTTTTCATATGCTGACCCAATAGGTTTTGCTGAAGGGTGGCCTCAAATATTTTAAACAAACCAATCAATCAGTGAAGGTGAAAATCCCATTCAACAAAATCAAATGACCGAAGAGCATCTGGATTTATTTAAAATCAGGATTAAGAGGACCAAGGCAGCTCAAAAATGGCTCGTGTTTAAGTTACCATGAATTCAGTTAATCTGGATGTTAATCTGGGTATTCTATGTATCTTAATGAGGGCAATATTCAAACTCTGCTCAGATGTTATCAGGATTTTTGCAGGAACTAAAACTAAAAAAGATCTGAAATTAAATTACATGGTTTCTTTTTCTTATCAATGCATCCATACACAGAAAAAAAGAGACTGACTTTTGTGCATGGATGTATGTGCTCATATCCTTTTTCACTTATTTTCCCTTGTTTGCAGAAGTTAACAATGGCTGGGCTCCAGAAGCGCAACCACTGAATGCATGCTGCTGCTGCTGCCTGGCATCTTTTACCATCAAATCTCCTTCCATGTCTGTTAGCAACGACTTCTGGAAAAAAGAGTCCTGGATTAAGCTCAGTAACTGTCAAAGGCCAGACAAAACTGCCATTGCAGTACCATTACAGTATCTTTCATTTCTAATATTAAAACTCTTGGGATGGATTTTAATACTGTTTTGCACCCCTGTCTTCACTGAAAAGTGGGATAAAATTCAAACAAATCCATGCATTGTCATATGTGAGAGGCCTGTAGTCTGAACATGCTCAGAAACGCACTGTTTTACGCTAATTTGTACACATTTGTACCCTAACACAAATCCAAACACAGATCTAATGGAAGCTTATCCTTGGTCAGGACAAAACGTAGTCAGCATCTCTCCCTGGAGTAACACAGCTGGATAGCTATCCCCATGGGAATACAATCTGTCACTTATTTTCACCCCAAATATTTTCTCCAGCTACAGTAAAGGACAAGGAGATATTTTGTGAGCAAATCACTAAAGATGTGCGCTTGGAGTTAAATGTCACTAACTGAAAGCATAGGTTCAAATAATCCTGGAGTGAGGGGAGTAATTTGAGAATGAGTTGCCTCAAGCATGGCCTTCCCAACCCAGTGCTCTCCTAATACAGTGGACTATGGTGACCATACAGTTTTGGACTATGGTGACCCAAAACTGTTGAAGAGGTCAATTGTCCATCCCTTCAATTCTCTTCCAAGAATTTACAGAAACTTTCCTTCCCAACTTTCTTCTTCACCTTTGCCAACTGCAAAAAATGAGGAGGATTTGGGGAGATTACTTTTGCTCGACTCTGACCAGAAATGTGAAGGAAGAGGAAGAAGACGACCCACAAAGTATGGGTTAAAAAGGAACAAACCCTTTTCATTTCCCCAATCAAATTTCTTTTCCTTCCCAAGGCATCTCATAGCTGTCACCAAACAGGTGTGTCCCTTTAAATATACTGAGAGGCAGCATTTGTGTCCCGTAGACACCATTCTAAGGATTATGTTAGTACCAAGGCACACCAGCTGTAGCTCACCCCATAGGGGTATCTGATAACTGCCCTCAAAAGGGAAGTTATTTTCAAAAGCACACAGCACCCCCTTGGCCTATGACCTCAGGGAATGTTTGAAGCAAGGGAACATTTGTGCTCCAAAAGTGTGCAAGAATGTGCACAGTCTTTTTTCCTCACCCACCACCACCCCTCCCCACACCCACGCGAGAGAAAGCAAATGGCCGGCTTGACATACAACCACCATAGGAGCAATGGTGGGGTGTGATGTGCAAAAAGGAAGCATTCACAACCAAAAGCTACATAAGATAGGACAGGGGTGTGCGATAGACAGTCAGCCCTCCACATTTACGGCTTTGACTTTTGCAGATTTGATTAATATGTTCTCTCTAAGAATTTCTAGCCAAAACACTTCTCTAGGCATTTGTAGGTCATCTAGCATGATTCTATGGCCAACCTCTCAAGATGCTGACCACAGAGTTGTGGGGGAGGACATAGAGATTCCTAGAGAGGTCTTTCCTGGAGTTAAAAAAGTAGTGTTTTTTTTTTTTTGGGTTTTTTCCATTGTGATGGGGGTCCTGTGCCCCTAACCCCAGGGAATGTGGAGGGTCCACTGTATATATACACAAGCACACATACTGTATGTACTCATGTATAAGTCTAGAAATTGTAATCAAAAAATTGACCCCCCCCCCAAAAAAGGAACCACTCTCTTTCTCTGAGTAGAATGGTGAAAGGTGAGACCTTAGTCCATTCCAAGAGCACCTGAAAGAAGCCCCAACCCCTTCTACTCTGTCCCCCATGGCTCAACCTCTGACCTTTTTGAATGCTTGATTTGGAAAAGCAGAAACAGTTACGCCTGCCAGAACTTTGTATGTTTTTTGGCATCATTTTCCTTAGCTTCATCCTTTATATTCTTTGTTACATGCCTCTAAGTTTTACCCTTGACTTATTCACGGGTCAGATCAAAATCCATAATTTTGGCCCCAAAACCTGACCTCGACTTATAGTTGAGTATATATATATGAATATATATATATATATATATATATATAGTCAGACTTCAATGATTCATGCGGTCCAGTATTGTCAACTCCGACTAGCAGTGGCTCCCAAAAGGGCCATGCAGGATTTTTTTCCCTAGCCCTATTGGCAAAACCACCTCTGAATATTCCTTACCTAAGAAAACCCTATGAAATTCATGGGGTCGCCATAAGTCAATACATGACTGGAACATGTACACACCTCTGTAGATCCCTGATGGTCTCCATCCAAGCACCAGGCCCAGCCTTGCTTAGCTTCCGAAATCGGATGGGATCCGGTGTGGTCAGCATGGTGCAGTGGCAAGGTGTGATAGTTATGTGGTACACAACAGCGATGCACAGACCTCTCTAACAAGTTCATGAGGACAAAAAGAGCAGTGAAAAGGATCAGAGTGGTGGAAGTTGTACAAAAATCTGGAGGGCAACAAGTCAAGGAAGGGTTGATATTTTGGACAACAAGCTGTTGCTGTTGCTTGGGCCGAAAGGGCTGATAAGAGTTGTAAGCCAAAAAAGGCACTAAATTATCCCCCTGCTTCCGCTGATGCCCATTTCCGGGAAGGAAAGGTTGACTGGAACACACAACCCTGGCGTACATGATGCACTAAGACAAAGGGTGAACTGGAACTGGGAGGGAAGTTAACATACAAGCGAAATGAAGAAAAATTCTGGCGCAGTGATGACCGTCTTTGGAAACAAGTGTGGGGTGTGATGTGAAAAGGAAACATCATTTCAAACAAAGTTGCCAAAATGAATATTTTTACAAGGAAGAGGCACACAAATACTGCCCAGGGCAGAAGCTTTTAGGTAAACAAGATGGCTCAAGCTGTGTGTATGCCAGGGGTTTTTAAAGTCCAGTGGAATTCTGGATCAATGAAAACGTGAAAAGAAGAAAAAAGGAAATAAAAAAAAAAGGGGGGGGGGGGCCAAAAATGTTGCCTTGGAAATGTTTATGTCCGAATCTGGCCATAGGCACAAACAGCAGAAAAGGAGAAAGAGGTGCAGAATGGGATTAAACCTAGCACACAGAAGAAAAAGCATTACTACAATAAGATAAGAGCTTGGAAACGTTATTTGTTACGCTGGCTGTGGGACTCCAAGAATTGCAGTCCACACAAGTAACTCTTTCCCATGTTCTGCAACATGAGATTCTCTCCAATTGGGGAAAAATTCCTCTATCACTCAGTCTTATACACTATTTCCAAGGTTGCTCTTTGCAGGATGGTTACTCCAGACAAATGCAATGTTACATGGGTATGCACATACAAAACTGAAGAAACATCAGATTTTTGCCCAGTCTGGCTGATCGTAGCAAATCATCAGGATCTCAGAAGACATGATCTTCCCCATGACCTTTTGTCTGTTCCTTAGAGATCCAGATTGAAAGCAGGGCCTGTATGTGAAGCAAGTCCTGCTCTCTCTAATTATCTGGGGGATTCTGGGAATTGTAGTTTAAAAAAAAAACTATGTTCCCAGTCTTTTGCATCTAACCTGTGGAGGGCAGGCTTCTTCTTAGACCAGGATTCAACCAAAAGCCACAGGCTTCCTCACAATATTCATGATGTTGCAGTTTGCTGAGGACCAGAAACAAGCTATGGTGGGTAGTCTTTTCCTCTCTACTCCTAAGATGTGTAGCTCCTGAACACAGTTTTTCCAGAGTTTGGGAAAATGACATTTCTGGAACACAACTCTCATAATTCCAAGCCAGTTGCTATGCTGGCTAAGGGAATATGAGCGTTGTAATTCAAAAATGTTATTTTCTGAAGCTCTGGATATGGCCTAAATGCCCTGAATGCAACATGTCAGATGTGGAAGAGACGCATTATATGTCCTACATAGTACCAATACTACCTCTTTCACTAAACAGACGGCAAAGAATTGCTCAGTGGAATGCTCCTCATCCTAAGAATAATCTCTGTACTTGGAATAGAAGCAGAGGGGGAAAGCTGGCCACAAGTCCTTTAACTTTATGACCTACTTTCCCCACTGAAAGGATTCTTTTCAAATAAGAAAAGAGATGCATTCACTGTGGTGCGATTCCCTGTCTAAATACTGTAAATCACACAGTCCCAGGATCACATGATTCCCTTGGATGATGTCGATTAGGCATCCGCATGCTCATTGGTGTCAGTTGTTGCAGCACTGCTAGAAGGCACTAACATGAGGAAGGCTGAATCACTTGGGGGCTAAATAAACTGCCAGGGACTACATGCTGGCGAATGGTGGGGCGACTGCGAAACTTCTCTCCCCCTGCAGTTTCCTCATTTTTCTTTCCTGCCCTTCCTCCTCTTCCTAAAACAGGTTGATGGAATAGATCTCTCCTGTCAGAGGTGCAAAATGATCCCTTTTGGAGGAGAACTGAAATTAGGCTGAGGCTCACATGGCTTAGATGGCACAGCCCTCTCACAGGCAAAGATTAGCCATGTATTAGGACAGTTCCTACTACAGTGCAGCCTTGGTATCTGATGGAGTTTGGTTCCAGGAACCCCTGTAGAAACCAAAATCCGTGGATGCTTAGGTCCCATTAAGTACAACGGCATAGTAAAACGGTACCCTTCTAGGAAATGGCAAAATCAAGGTTTGCTTTTTTGAAATGTATACATTTTAAAGATATTTTCAAGCCGTGGATGCTTGAATCTGTGGGTAAAAGAATCTGTGGATATGGACTGTATATGCTAAACTGAGCTCTAACGCAAGGCAGGTAGTGTTTTCCCCACAGAGATGCCAAGGGATAATGCAACTCCCTCTGTATCTACACACAGACAGTGGCGACTTTCCATTTTTATGGAAAACACTACCAACATTTTTACCAGGTGAAATGTTCCGGTAAGATTTCATGAGTGTCAGTGAGATAGAAAGGTGGAATAAAAATGTCTCAAATACTAGAAATTCCAAAAATGGAAATACTTCATGCTGTGTGACGTGCTAGCTACTTTTTGTCCCTACGGCACAGCTACAAACCTTGCAGGACATCTTGTCAATGGGCTGTTACTTTGCGTACAGCTCGGCCGCTGCTACAAAACATTAAAGCATCCATAAAAGAAAGGAGCTAATAGGTCCTTCCAAATGCACTGGAGGAAGCAGACTGAAGTCTACAAATGCTCACGCTGCCAATGTCTTGCTATAGTTAGTCTCAAAGGTGCTACAAGATCTCTCTACCTCTAGGTTCTTCCAGGGTCTGTGTCTCTGACCTTTGGGGAATGATCATTTTAATTTTGCTCCTCTGACCTGAGAACCACTCGCTCATTATGTTTTTCATATAAAGGTCTAGGAGAAGAGAAACAGATCTCAAATGGGAAACCACACACAATCAACTCAGGAGTGGTGTAGGAACTACTCTGTAACTTGGCTGACCCTTCACTAGAGTTTATGGATTCAAGGAATATTACACACAACAAAAGCGGCAGGTGGGGGGGGGGGGCACGGCTTTACAAGGAGCAGCAGCCACAGGATTTTTCCATTTCCGTGTAAGAATCAAAACTGGGGGGGGGGGGGGGGAAGAGTCCCATCTTGCATTTCCTTTCCTCAGCCAAAAGGGTCAGGAGAAGGTTATGGGAAAATATGAAACATGTGTCTCTTGGATAGAAAGATGTAACACATGCTCTCTGCAGGAAATGTACAGGAAAGAGCCCAAGAGGACGAGTCGACACTGGCCAAAAACATTCCTATGGCAACCAGCACTAAATAACATCTTGGTTATGGATTTCACATATGGGCTCCCTCACCTGAATTACGGGGCCCCTGCATCAACTGTGCAGCTTTCTCTTGCCCCATGTTTTCACTGGCTGCAAATGCTTTTTGCAGCAAAACGATCACAAAGACTGAGGCTTCAACTGTACGCCAGAAGTGGCAACGGACAAAATACGTTATGGGACTGAAGGACACGGAGACAAGATTTTGACGTGACCAGTGGTCATTTCTGTCATCACTGAGTGAGACACATGTTGGAAGGCTGAGTGACGCTACCTACTGTATGTGCACAACTTTTCCAGAGACTGAATCCTGGAAGCAGAATCCTTATTTTGACATGGGAGCTCATCTAAAAGGATGCTACTTGTGCAAGCAATGGGACTACAGGAGTCAGATGGGATAAGGCCCTAGTATTTTAGATGTTCGACTGAAAATATAGTCAAGAGAGTCAAGCTCATATAAGCAAAGGTAGCCTTTCAAACACCCTAGTCTAAAAAGAGACTTCTCGTTGGGGTCATTTAAGCATTGTATTCTGCCATGTTGATTTTTGGAGCGAAATTTACTAAGTATGTAACCTGTTCATATATGTTTGTAACTATATGCAAATAATACACACATTAAAAGAGCTGTTGCTTCTTTAGATTTTAGTTGCAACTTAATTATTGGCCACAAAACGGGTGCATACGGCCTTTCAGTGGTTCTGGAACACCCACCAGTGGCGATTTGGCTGGTTGTCTCATCACTGTCCTTTAAAGGCTTCAGAAATTTCCTTTTTTATTTTAAACAAGATGCAACTCTCTTGCTTTTAATTTGGTTGGGTACTGCAGATGTTGCTGCACTACAGTTCCCAGCATTCCTCATCACCGACTACGCTGGCTACGGCTGCTGGGAGCTGGAGTCCAACAACACCTGGAGAGATGCGCTTTGCCCACCTCTGCTGTAAATTAAAAAAAAGATCATAACCTAGAATTATGCACTACATTATTAATGCACAAACCATCTTTTCTACCGGATACTGTACTTGTAATGTTTAATTTTATCCTTCAAAAGTGGAACAGTAAAAAAAAAAAGTAACAGAGAGTTTTCTTAAAATATACTGAAATAAACATTTAAGAAAAATAAAATAAAAGTAAAAATAAAGAAAGGCTGTATTCATAAAGTCACAAGTTCTGGCTGAGCTTGGTAGCCTGTCAGTGTACTGAGATGCAGGTAAGGTTCAAACTTTTTCACTTCTTGAACTGCAGGGAAAATGTAACCACCATGTATATGTTAACTAATGAAGAGTTTTCTTTAGAAGCTATTAAAAGCAGCAGAAGATGTATGCACATATAGGAACGTCCCCCTCCAAGCCATGACACAAATACTGCATTCCAGCTCATACATAACAAACAGGGATTCTGAAGGAGACCATCTTCTCACTCCATGTGCTACCAGACCAGAAACTTTTCAGACCCTCACCCACCTACCACTTCTGTGAAGTGTAACAGAGGCTTTCCTTGCTAGATACCAGAATTCAATTCCTGGCAACCCAGCACCTCCACTGGCAACCATACTGCAGTCCCCATCATCTAGACTGAAACGCACTTTGTGCATGATGTTTCATATAAATATATACATAAGAAGAGACTATAACTCACTGATAAGCATACTTGCTGTGTGGGCAGAAGATGAGCCCTACAGTCAATTACTAGTCTGTCCAGTTAAAAAGGATCGGGTAGCAGGTGTTGTGACACTTGGAGTGCCACCAGCCAGGCTGTGACCATGATCCTACCAGATACAAGGTGCTTTCCTATGTTTTAATATATGATTATCAAAGGAAAACACAGCAACACTACGCAGTTCCTAGGCTACTGACGTCCAGAGGTGGGCTACAACTCCTAGCACTCCCGGTGGGTGCTGTAGTCTGGCACATGTTGCGGGTCGACCATTTGCAATCCCAAATCATTATGTCAGCTGGGGATGATAGGAATGCCAGTCTAAGTAGTATACAGGAAGCTGGGAGCATGGAGACTAAGCTACACATTTCTGCCCACTCTCATGAGCCCATACCTTCCACTCAGGGCACCCAGTTGAAATGGGGAAAAACATTACATTCCACTAACTGCTGGCAAGGCTGCTGTGCTAAAAGGTACAAAAGGAGCGGCTGGAGAGTATCACTGAGTAATAGATCAGAGTAACTTCGGGAGCATGGCACACAGCAGCTCCATCTCAGGCGAGTGTGAGAAACTATTCACAAGCAATTTTAAACACACAAGACACACACAACACACACTTTTCTTACCTCAGCTACCAACAGGGGGAATTTTCCCTGGGGCAACATGCAACATTACCTGTAGGGGGAAAAAAGAGAGAGAAGTCAACTTTCCATTGATTTTACTCATGCGCAAACACCGCAAATCAGTCAAAGCCTTCCCACCTCTTTCTCACTAGCACCCCCAAAAAGCAGTGGTAGGTGACACTGTGTCCCACTGTTGGACTATAACTCTCACCATCCCCAACCACAGGTAGAATTTCCCATCACCTGGAAGGCCACAGCTTCCCACCTCTGGACTCAAGTGCTAAGAATAGAGACACAGAGAGAGAGAGAGAGAGCGCGCCAGCCAGCGAGCCAGACCTATTTGGAAACCAGCGCCTTTTGTCTTCCCTGCAAGAGTGTCAGGCGGATGGTATGCAAAGGGGGTGGGGTGAGGGTCACAAAGGATCCTGACTAGATTACAGCCCAGCCCTTGCCCACCAAGTTTCTCACTACTAAGTGGCAATGCCGCACACCCTCAGCCGCCGATAAGCCATCTGAGTCCTGCTTGTTTTTCGCTTTGCTAACCAGCTTTGTTGGGTGGGGGGGGGGGGGGGGAGAAAAACCCAAAGATGACATTACCATCCCCATTTCAAACACAGTTCTAGCATAACAAGTTTGCATGCAATGTGCCATGCCCGGGTAATTGTCTTTTCTTTAAAAAAGGAAAAAGAAAAGGCTACACTAAACAGGCTAAAAATGGAACTTCTTTTAGGCCTACTCCTCTGTAAATGAAGACCCAAAGGTCCGTTGAAAATCCCATGGGGAGCACGGTTTCCAAAGTAAGCAAACTGAAGCCCCATTTTGCTAATATATCCTAAGATCCCCCCCCCTGCAAATTCAGACTCAACTTGCCTCCACCTTTACGTCAATAAAGACCGTAGGGGCCTATCTTTGGGGTTTTGTTGTAATGAATCCTTTAAAAGTAATGGCAGTGAAAAGTAACCAAAGTTAATTGTTCTTAAGGGACATTAGGTTTGCAACTGTTGAGGGGGAGAGTGAAAGCTCCTTTCTATATATTCCAGATACACACATACACTTCACAATTCCAGATACACACACACACACACACACACTTCACAAATCTAGGATGTTTTTTTTTAAAGGAGGGGATGAGTTTCTTTGATCTCAGATGCAATGGATGCAGTGGACTGCTTCCGTAAAATCTTCTGCGCGAAATTTCTTCTTAGTCTCAAAGGTGTGGCTGGATTCCCTTATGCCATTTGAAAGCAGAGAGACTTTTGGGGAGTCATGTACTACTGATCCAAGAGAGCAGCTTGAAAACCTTTTAAGAAGGTTGAATCCCACTCCACGATTGGTTGGGAATAGCAATTTCTGCCCCCCTCTTGAGGGTAACATCACAAAGATGAGACTATGGGAGCCATTATATTTTCTGAAATACATAGAAATGGGCTTCTGCAACTCGAGTTACAGCAGCTTTTAACAATAAATATAAAGCTTGCACACAGATTTCAAATGTTTATCCAACAAGCTGAAGGTCTCATACCACCGTTCCTATCCCATGGTGGCAGAAAAACATATAATGCTCCCTGAACAAAACTTACACGCAAAAGACTCCTTCACGCTTGCTCATATATAGTAGCAAACAGTCCCTGTTATACTAGAATATTCAATTGAGCTCTGCCTGGTAAAGACCTGGCCCCATTAGGATTGGTATACAGTGGTCTCTCCACATTCGCTGGGGTTAGGGGTGAAGGACTCCTGCGAACATGGAAAATCCGCAAATAAAAAAAAACACTACACTTTTTACCTAAGAGAACACCTCTCTAGCAATCTCCAGTCTTCCAGTGCAACTCTATGGTCAATATCTGCCAGAGGTTGATCATAGAATCACGCCAGAGGACCTACAAATGCCCAGAGAAGGGTTTTCTTTAGGAACTTTTAGGTTCTCCAGCATAACTATGATCAATTTCCAGCAGATTTGCACTGGAGAACATAAGAGATTCCTAGGGAGAACATATTACTCAAAACCACAAATAATCAAATCCGCAAAAGTCAAAGCCACAAATGTGGAGGGCCAACTGTATATGCAAGCAGGAGTGGCAAGGCAAACTGAACTATACCAGTTTAGGGTGCAGGAAGGAACAATTCCTTTTGAATGCTCTGGTCTGGAGGAAAAAAATCAGACCTTGAAAAAGCTACTTTCTGGACGACTGCTCCTAAAAGCCTCTAGTCAACATGACTGCTCCAAAAAGTAATTTTTCCAAGCTCACAAATAATAATCCCAAGCACTCCCTGCATGCAGAAAGCTAGCACAGCAGGGAGCAGGCAAAGCTGTCTTTTCTGCTGAGTTTTAGGCTGAAGACAATTTCATACACTACTCCCCAAAGAGTGAATATTCAAAAATGACACTGCTAACAGCAGCCTGAAATAGGACAGTCACTTTCTACAAGAGATGTCACGCACTGGCCCTGAAAGCTCCATTACAATATGGCATCCTGTCTCATTCCCTACCAGGACATCATGCAAATACCATGACTCAATGAAGTCAGCTTCTCTCTATTACTCTCCACCTTAAAAAAGAAAACCTTGCTTGACAAATAGAGCCAGAGAGCCTGAAAATACGCATGTGTTTTATTTGCTTTTGGTCTGGTGTCATAAAGGTATTGCACTAATATGAAGAACCCATGTGGTTAGAGTGGTGGACTGGAACTTTGGCAATCTCGGGTTGTATTTTTCATCTTCAAACCAAGTGGCATTTTAGTCCCGGCATGTTTTGACCACTAGGCTTTAATGTTTATTCTACTGGAATAAACCCTGCTGGTTCAGACCCAAACATCTATCTGTTCCTAAATATCCTGCTTCCCACACAAGCCCACCTGCAGGACATAAATATAACTAGATAAATCACTTCGGAGCAGGGTTCAAAACATAGGCCAAACCGGCTTATTTGGGAACTTTGTAAAGTGTTTGGATGCTATAAAAGAAACCAGAGCAGGGAAAGAACTTTGGGCCGCTGCTGGACCCACAGCAAAGAGGGGTACGGTGGGAAGAAACTCACCCCTGCTTTGACGGGCTGTATACTTTTACTGTGTGTTGCCTCTCTGTTTTTTAATTGTTCTGGCCGCTAACTATTTTGTTTTTGGTGCCCTGCCTTTGCAATTCAGAGTGCTTATGACTGTACATCACCCATTTCCATTTTCTTAGGCAAGGAATATTCAAAGGTGGTTTTGTCAGTTCCTTCCTAGAGCCTCCAGCACCTGGTCTTTGTTGGTGGTCTCTCATCCAAGTACTAACCAGGGCTGACCTCTCTTAGCATCCAAGATCAGATGGGATCTGGTGCCTTTTGCCATTCATATGGATGACAGAAAGAACTAAGCCCCCAGGCTCTTCAGATGGATGTAAAGTCACAAAAGAGACCACTATCACTGGAGGGGAAGGGAAAGACCTAGCTCAGCGATTCCCAAACTTTGGTCCTTCAGATGTTTTGGACTTCAGCTCTCAACATTCCCAACTGTTGGCCAAGCTGGCTGGGACCTCCGGGAGTTGAGGTACAAAACACATAGAGGACCAAAATTTGGGAACCACTGGCCTAGCTCCTTGACTAAATCTGGTCAATGGGGTGGGGAACACATGGCACAGGGGCCACATTTGTCATCCTTCCCGTTCATTTTTGTGGCCATGACTTCTCTTGGTAGCTGAAAATTAGTTACCAAAACTTTGGCAGTGACAATTGTTCCCTCCCTTCGTTCCCTTGCACCCTCCTGCACCACAGGAAGACATTAGAGCGGCTGGTGAGCTTCAGCCGTGACAGAAATCTCAGCGATTACCAGTGATTCCCATCAACACCAGCAGCAAGGTTGTCACCTTCCCCTCACCGAAACTGTGTTGTTACCCACTTCACCTTCTAAACGTTATGGAATAGGCTTTGCAGTGGGCTTTTGGTATCTGCTGGGGTTTGGTTCTAAGACCCTCCAAGGATACCAAAATCCATGAATGTGCAAGTCCCATTAAACACAATGGCATAGTAAAATAGCATCCCTTGCATAAAATGACAAAATCAAGGTTTGCTTTGGGGAATGTATGTTTTTCAAAAAATATTTTCAAGCTGTGGATGCTTGGATCCATGGATACAGGGGGCTAACTGTGTAGACTAATATGTGGAAGCACAAGGCAACAAGTAGCCACTGAATACATGAGGTGGAAGCAGGCCTATGCCAGCTGGTCCTGTGCCCAGTTTTGCCCTCCAGCATCCACAGGGGCCTTTCCCATTTGTACCAGCTCTTGAGCTGTGTGGCCAGCAAGCGCATGGGTGCTTAGGGGTGTGGACAGTGGCTGTAGTCCACTCCCATCTCCTCACCCACACATTCAACCTATGTGTGGGGACATCTGCACATACCTCAAAGAGCCCATCCCTGAGACAAGGTCATGGCAAAAAAGAAAACGATGACCCCACGAAAGAAAATACAGGAAAGATTGTAGGACGTTTTAGAGATGTAGTGCGCACGTACTAACAGTGAAGTACTGAGCAAATCTATCATTATAAAGATCCTATTGTGAGCAACAACTGAAATGTAAAGTTAGGGCTATGCAAATCCTGTTTCAATATGGCTTTTAGTTCCTACCTGCTACACCACAGCAGAGCTCTCCAATACAGAACTGTACAGGAGGAAAACATGTTGCCGAAAGCTTAAGGACAAAGCATTGGCATGGAAAAGTAGGCCTTGTGTCTGCGTTGCAGCGAATGCAAAAGGTATCTTCTGATCGAGAACAGAAAGAGGAAAGAGAGAGAAAGACTGGGTTCAAGAGAGAGAAAGGGAGAAAAGAGAAAGAATGTGTGAGAGCAAGGGAGAAGGAAAGTGGAAGAGAGAAGAAGAGAGAGAGAAAAAGCCAGAGGGAGGGAATAAAAAAATACATTTATGAAAGTGGGGACTGAGGATGGGGTGAGCACAACATTAAGAGTGACTGAGCAAGTAGCCAAAACCACCAAGTACTATTTCTTGGCTTACAACCAGCAGCTGGGATGCATTCTATGGACCCGGGCCAAAACGTTAAGTTATTATAGTCAAAAGACCATCTGAATCCCCCCAGCTCAAGCAAAGCTGGCTTGTGGCTCTCGTTTATGCCGTATATGAATTGAATATCAAACCACATTTTCCGCCTTCTGAATAATAAAAGCCTGCTAGTTTAGGACTCCCATATGGTCTATTGTTAAAATTATTTCCTAACACTAGGCTGCTGCTCTATGTCGGAGGACGCCACTCAGCCTTCAGAGAATATGGCTTCAAATTTATTTTTTCAAAAGGGCATGAGGAAATACACATTAAAGGTATGAGGAAAAGAATTAAAAAATGATGGTGACAGATATTAATTGGGGGAGGGGGGATTACACCGCATTTGGCTTTCTTAAGCCCATTGCCACATGCAAAATATTTTCTTGCAGGAAGAAGGAGCAGGTGGCACACCATGCCTTGTTTCCTGAGCATTCAGAGACCATAAACCAACCTAACAAAGGGAGACCACACAGAATCAGGATACTCACAAAGAAGATCCAGTTTGAGTAGGCTGCTGTTACAAGAGAGCCTGTGGATTCAAACCAAGATTTAAGGCAAACCACACAAACACATAGCCATCAACCCCAAAATTAGAGTGACTGGCTCTGGAGAAGGGAGGGAGGAAACCCTTTCCAACATATATCCCAAAACCTCAGAAAGTCAGAGGGCAACATGTATAGCAGAGTCTACAACAAGTAACACAACTGCCTTCAGAACTCTGCATCCACTGTGCTAAAGCCTCCACAAATGGAAAGAAACACATAGTTCCTTAAATGTCTTTTACCTCGACACCACGTAAGTTTTGTGTCCAAGAAATTGCTTTAAAGCACGGAAGAAGTTGTGGGTTTTTATTGCCACTTCATTTCATTTCCAAAACTGGGCCAACTGGAGGAGTGTGAAACGCTCCTTAGCCAGCTTAAGCAGTGCAGAGACTGAGACTGAGCCAATGGCGCACGTGTCAAATTGAGCCACAGGTTTTTGTCATTTATATTGTGCCAGTGCACATGGCCAACTTTTACCTATGTACTGTATATGTATTATCCTACTTGTGATTATGTATTTTCCCTGGATAATGATTAACCATCCATTATGAAGCCTTGCCCTCCCTCCAGTCCATCTGCCTTGGTCCAGGCCTCGGAGGTTGAGAGGAACTGCTGGACCTCTTACCCTTTCCCGTCACCACTCCCTTCTCCTTCTGTATCATGTCTTTTTTAGATTGTAAGCCTGAGGGCAGGGAACCGTCTAACTAAAAAGATTGCATGTACAGCGCTGTGTAAATTTACAGCGCTTCATAAATAAAGGTTAATAATAATAATAATAATAATACATGGAGTGTAGACTGCCCCCCTGCCCACAAGGAACCTACAATCTAACTAGAGGTAGCCTTGTAGCTCAGTGTTATAGCGCATGCTTTGCATTCAGAAGGCCCAAGTTTTCAAATCGCTGGCATTTCCAAGTGGGGCTGAAAGTCTGGAACCGTGGAAGATGCTCGCAGTCAGGGTAAGCCAGCAGTAACGGTCACAAAGAAACTCAGCAGCTTAAAGATTCTTTTAGTATCCTGAATTAACATGCTGTCTGTAGAGGCACCAGGCCAGATGCTCCAGATGTTGTCGGACTTTACCTCCCATCAGCCCAGCCCAAGGATGGGAATGATGGAAGTTGTAGTATGACATTATCTGTACAGCCACCAGGTCTCCAGCAGAAAAGCCAAGTGGACTGGCAGTAAGGGGGCAGAAAGATTGATCTCTCTCTTCTGGCCATTTGCTCGATCATCACATGGTCCTGTACACGCGTGCCTTTGATGAAAGAAATATTCAAACAACCTGACATTAGCCAGATACTTTGGACTACAATATCTATCACTCCATCCTTTGGTCACATTGTTAGGGGATGGCAGGAGTGATAATCCCACATGTGCCACATTTGAAAAATTTAAAAACATGTGGAGCAATGGATTGAGCGCCATTCAATGCCCCACCCATAGCCCTCAAAATTCCCAAACACAGCAACTGTACTGTCTTTGCGACACATCTGCCTGGGACCCTGCCCACAAATACTCACGCGCGCACACACTGAAAAGCAAAAGAGGGACATTTTTCCATTGGTGATATTTACATGCTAGGTTCCCTTAATGACTGAGCCACTGCCATCCACCCAATAATTACTGACAAGGAAACACAGTCAGTCATGTAGAGGCAGTGCCACTGGCAGAACCTGCTCCGAGGGGGAAACCAAGGCCTGTTTGGGTTTTTTTTCCCTACACAATCCTCCCTTTAATCAGCACCCTGCATCCCTGGAGGGCACTAGGGATTGAGGCAAGGTATTGAATGTGGTATATAAATAGAAAACTCCAAGAAAAGCTAGAGACAGACAGACAGATGTGCATAATTCTCAACACCAATGGTGACAGGTGAGGAGCCTTTGAACCACCCAACCAACGCCAACATCGCCACATAGAAGAACAGGGACTACATGTAATGGAAGAGAAACATCTCACCACCAGGGATGGGAAATCTGTAACCCTCCAGGTATTGTAGGATTCCAGCTTCCCTCATTCCCATCCAGCATGGCCACCATTCAGGCATGGCGACAGTTGAGGTCCAACAACATCTAGAAGGCCAAACACTCTCTGCTTTTGGGCCAGATTTCTACTAAAGATGGACGGATCTGTCTATTTCTGGCCTTTTCACATTGTTTTTGCATTAGTGTGTTTTGTTTGTAAAAAGCAGGACAAAAATCAGCATATTAAATATATAGGTTTTGACTATAATTCCTTACAAAATGTACTTATACAATTATTTTATCTAAATGCACACATTTCCTGAAGGTACTTTAATCTCAAAGGATGCAAATCCAAATTGCATTTTGGTACATAAGCTGAGAAATGCACCAGAAAATTTGGAGAAGAGCAAAAGCTGAATGAGAATTACATTCCAATCCACACATTAGATCCGGAGGAGCAGAATAGGTCAGCTCCCATCAGAGTTTGCAAAGAGTGAATTCCTCAAGCATTCCAATTTCCACAGAAAAAGAGTGAGGAACATGTAGCCCAGGAGGCTGTTGAACTACAACTCCCATTAGGCTCAGCTAGCATGGTCAGTGGTCAGGGATAATGGAAAGTTAGTCAAAGAGCATCTGGAGGGCTACAGTCCCATGGAGGAAACAGACTCAACCATGTTTTTGAAGACCAGATCCTGGAGGTCAAAATTGAAGTCCACCCAACTATTCTAGTGCTAACCATAATAAACTTTTTTAAAAACTTCATTGCCTTATCACTGTTTTATATTTGTTTAAGCAGGTCATAACAGTTTTCTCTTCATCAGCAGTCTACCCTTGACCCGTAAAAATCCAACCTATCTAAGCAGTCAAGAACCATGCTGGAAGACCTCCTGCAGAAACAAGTGACTGAGATGTGGAGCTGAGGAAGAGTTTGACACCTCAGGTTTTTAAAAAAGGAAAGTAACACATTCGCTAACTACATATTTTGGTTTTCATTGGTCTTTCAGAGCATGGAGGTGTTCCTTTTTTGGACATCAGTTTCCAGAATCCAAAATTCCAGACTGCAGAATTCCAGAAGATTTAGATCCCAGTTTCCAGAATGGCTGAAGATCCTGGAAACTGGAGTCCACAAAAGTTAACTCCCCCAGTTTGGGTCTTACAACAAACAACAAATGACTATGCACAGGTCAGTTGTGAGCAAACTGCCTGTGGCGTTGGAGTTACAAGACTTGTGTAGGACGTTGCTCAGAGCAATGGGAGTTCTTCTTCCTAAGCCTCAGAGCTATCCAAACATTCAAAAAGCCCACAAAGGGAAAATGAACTCAGGTCAGTGTGGTGTCCTCTGGAATCTTTACTTCTCCAAAAAGCTACCTCAATATTTTCACTACTTTTTCCTCTGACTGGTCCTTCCTATCCACATCAGTCTGGAATAGTCTTCCGTCAAAAACAGTCTTCCAAAAATCTTCCTGTACCCAGGCCTAAGCGCATAGTGTTAAAAATAAATGGCATATTCCTTCCCTGTTTTCCTTTGCCTCTGCTTCCCTCTTAGTCTGCTGCTGTTTCCTGTGTTTAAATTTTAGACTGAAGGCTCTTTGGGGGAGGAAGCTGCCCTCTTGCACCCTGTAAAGCGCCATGCACACAGATGGTGCTACATTCACTAAATACGTACATAAATCTTGCTTCACAGACAACCAAGACATACCTCCTTCAACCACCCTTAGCCGTGGGCCTGCCATACCAGGGCATTATCCGAAAACATGGAGAACTTGTGCATGAGTCTTCTTGTTTTCCTTCTCCCTCCTCACCTCCTTTTCTTTTCTGTTATGTGTTTTTAGACTGGAAGCTTAGGGGCATGGGTCATCACGTTTTTATGGCTACCTAAGCTGCTCTGATAGCTTGCCCAGCTGCTGAGTGGGGTATAAATACAGTAAAGAAGTAAATAAAATAAATCCCTGTTTGCCCATCTGTCCAGCCCTGAGCTTGGAAAGTTATTTCTTAATACTAACTGGTTACACTTCTGGCATGCTGACACACCCAGTAGTTGGGTACCATCATAATCGCACAAAAGGAACTGAAATAGCTTTCCTTATTTTGAAAAAATCGGAAACCTACAAGCGACTGGACTATAGTATGGTGAGCCCTTGGTACCCGCAAGGGTTTGGTTCCAGAACCTCCCTTGCATACCAAAGCTCAAGTCCCATTAAATGCAATAGCAGAGTGAGATGGTGTCCCTTACATAAAAGAGCAAAATCAAGGTTTGCTTTCTGGAATTTATATCTTTTTTTAATATTTCCAAGCCATGGATGGATAAATCGTGGATAAAGAATCCATGGATATGGAGGGCTGACTCTACACAACACTGTAAAGAGATCTTGCAGCACCTTTGAGACTAGCTTAAAGAAAGAAGTTGGCAGCAAGAGCTTTCGTAGACTTCAGTCTACTTCCTCAGATACATTTGGATCCTGCTGTCAAATTCTTTTTTTCAGTTAGTCTCAAAGGTGCTACAAGATCTCTCTACATACTGATTCTACAAACATGGCTATATCTTTGAAATGTACACAGCACTATCCTCCTGTCTGCCTCAACACCCACAACAAAGTACACAAGTATAGCATGAGCCAGCACTTGAATCATGTTGTACTCCACCACCACCACTGGGTGAGGCACACCAGACCCTCCAGAGCTAACTGAAAAGTGAGTTGGATCTCAAAAGGAGTCAAGTTATCCCGCATCATAAATATAGTGTGATGCTGTTACACCTTTGTTATAGAGGGGGAAAGAAATCATGCGGCAATATTTGCCATTAGTTACTTGGAGGCTCTGGCCCAGCACTGGATGGACACCATGTTGGCGTTTTGTGGAGGAGAAATATGAACATACACACCAACTCCACCCAGGTGGGTAAAGGCTGGCTACTTCAACCCCATTTCACAAAAAGGCAGGCAGGAGGACACATACTTTCCCGATTGCATAGCTGTCTCTGCTGCCCATCTAATCTCCTTAGAAAACTGGTTTTGAAGGATATGGCTCAGACATACCAGCCACATTTTGGGGGTGGGGAAGAGACAACGCTGCAGCTGCAAGAGATAAAAGAGAACCAATTTCTCAAGGGTTGCAACACCTCGGCTCTCTTTGGCTCCCACCCCCCCTCCTCCTCTGGAGGGTGGGTACCGGGAGATTCTTCGGAGTCAGCAACATGGGCACGGCAAGGAGTGGAGGCCTCTTTCCACACACCCCTGAACAAGGGCACCGTGAAAAAAGCAACACACTAAAAGTCAGACTCAATGGGGAAGGGGGGAGGCAACTCTTTCTCTAGCTTGTTCCACTTCTCTCCCCCTATTGAGAAGCCTGGGGTTGGCTCATGGAGCTGCTTTCCAATGGTAGAAGGGCTCCGCTGCTCATGGAAGGGGCCTCCATCTGATTTTGGGGGAATCTTTTTCTTCCCAAGACGGTCCAGATCACACACAGCCCTTGGCTTCAACCCTCTGTGCAGCTTTTTCAAGGGCTGGAGTCACTGCTGTCTGGAGGCACAAGGGAGCCTCCTTCTGCCAGTCCAGCGGGTACATGCCTAGATCTGGATTTAACCCCTGGATTTGTGCAGAAGGGAGAGGAGAAAAGAGAGAGAGAATGAGGCAAACGAAGCACTAGATTTTAATCTCCAGCCACTGGCTTGGCGTGCATGTTTCAACAAGAGGGTGGTCAACCCCAAGACATCTTTTTGCAATGGTGCCTCTTGCCAATCCCATTGCGCAATTTCCCGAAGAACAGTCTTCGGGAAAGTTAGGCTCTTTCTTCTTCTCCTCCCCCCATTCCCTGTGCTCAGCTGGCACTAAACAGAGCCTGGAAAAGTCACTTTTATGGACTATAATTTCCAAGATACCCTAGCCAGCAAGGCCAGCTGTAGTCCAACTATTTTCCCAAGCTTTGGCACAAGACACTGAGATATATCATGCCTTTCGTCCAAAGAATGACACTCAAGGTGGTTAAAACATGGTACGGTCAAATGAAACAAATGTAATCCAAACAGAAAAACCAATTAAAACCAATTAGAGAACACCACCCACATCCACAGAAAATAAACTATTTGCCCATAGCCTGCCTGAGCAAAAAGTCTTCAGCTGCCAGCTATTTCAGTGTGTGATAAGGATTTGTTTCCAGAAGCAGGACCAGAGCTTGTGAAGAGTTACTTTTGTGGACTACGACTTCCAGAGTCCCCCAGACTGAATGGAGTACAAAAGGGTAACTTATCCACATACTGTACATGCCAGAATTATTCCTTTAGGACTGTGGTTCCTAAAGTTTGGTCGTCCAAGTCTTTCGGACTTCAGCGCCCAGAATTCCCGACTGTTGGCCAAATGGTTGGGGCTTCTGGGAGTTGATGTTCAAAACAACTGGAGGACCAACGTTTGGGAATACTGTTTTAGGACACTGACAGCCTCATTTGTCAGCCAACCAAGTTCACCACAGTTTATTTTCTTTAACTAGAATTCATATCAGCCCTGCACAGTGCCATCCTCTCTATGAAAATCAAAACCACAGTCCCCTGTGTTGGCCATGTACTGCTATGAGCAGCAGTTCCCAGTAGCCCTGATGCGTAGCCATATGGGGCCTATAGTCCAAAAATCTGGAGGGTACTAAAGTGCCTACCTTTGATCTAGCAGAAAAGGAGGCACTCTGCTTTCATTTCTGCTGACATTGCCAGTCACACCGAGGGCACAGATCAAGGCAGAAAACACTTCCATTGACCCACATAGTGTTCAAATTCTGGCAGCACAATTGCAGGCTGCACAGAATTCACCTTTGTTCCTACATCGTCAAAGACAAAAGGGAAAATTACAAGGAAAAGACACCCAAGACAAAGTCAAAACGTGATACCTCGAAATGGCCAAAGAGACTAGGGAAGTTTGGACAGTAGCTGTGTCGATGAGATAACAAATCACTTGCCCTTCATCACACAAACGCACAATAAATCGGATGAGGATCATGTCATCTAGCACAGGCAGCAGTTAGTTTTGCTCCGACAAAGGAGACCAAGAGGTTGCTGTGGGGAAAGAAAAGTCTCAGCATCTACAGGTCACTAGCAATAAAAGTACAGGACTTTTATCATCTCTAAGAAGTGTGAAAGATGACGTTGCATTCATCTTTTAGAAAGCACACAGCCAATTATGCATCCATTTTTTCTCACCAAAGGGAATGACAAATGCAAAAACAAGCTCAAGTGTGTGTGTCTTAACACAACCAAATAGCTCTCAGCAGTGGTGGTTAACACTCCTGCACACTCAATGCACTTTTAGGCTTTCAGGCTTTATTTGCAGAATTCGTACAATACTGCACATGTATGTGCATACACACACATTCCTACAGAGTATTGTGGGCAAAAAGTCGGGGCAGACAGCCCCAGAACCTCTATCATCAACAACTTTTCTTTTGAAAAACATTTGCTCAGAAGCAAAACCGGGGCTGTCATCAAAATGAAAAGAAATCTTTGCGGATCACCTGTGCGAGTTTTGCTCAACTAACTGCCTCAGTGATTATTAAAGAGAGCTAGTATGATGTATAGTTTGAAGTGTTGGAATGGGAACTTGGGAGATCTGGTTTTAGTCCCCACTCCCTGATGAAACTCCTTGGGTAACCTTGGATCAGTTACTCTTTCACAATCTGATCTATTGAGGAAGACTGGGATCTATTGGGAAAGGTGGGATATAAATTAATACAATAGAATAAGAAGTTAGAGAAATTGCTGGTAACAGCATATTCCAAGCGTCTCACTACCTACTTCTTCCAATGCCTCTGGAATGTCAACACATCACCAATCTTCACATTTCATTGCGATATTATGAAATGACAGTCCACCCAACATCCTCAAAATATTAAAAGAACCAAGGCTACAGTTAAGTGTATAGCTGTGTAAGCATCTCCAAAATTAGCTGGCTGCCAGAACATGAGGTGGAGGTGGCTCAACAAATGGACTGAGAGCTTCCCTCTTCCTCGCTGGCTTCTCTCTCTGTCTGACTCCAACTCCACCCTACGGTTGGGCAAGCCATAGTCTTCCAAAATTAATTTCAGCAAACAGACTGAGAAAGGCAAAACTCACAGGATGGCAGGTCGAATGGGCTGAAAATGCATATTCCTGAAAGGTGGTAGTGGGGGAGGAGGAGAGAAACCTGGCTCTAAAGAAGCCCAAATGACTGCTTGGGGAAGCATCAGAGCCCAGAAAACTAACGTCTTTCGATTACAACTCCCAGAGTCCCTTCCTTCCCTCCTTCCTTCCTTCCTTCCTTCCTCCCTCCCTCCCTCCCTCCCTTATTCATTCATTTTATTTTCTATGCCACCTTTCTCCCAGAGTGGGACCCAAGGTGGCTCACAGGTACAATTTGTTAAACACTTACCAACATAAATTTATAAACAATTAAAAGCATTTCAGAGACTAACTGGGGAAAAATATTTCTAGGAAAGAGACATTTTTGTGAACTTAGACTTAGACTTATGCTAGGAATGTCTTTTTCCCAATCAATCTCAAAAGGGGCCACTGGACTCCTTTATGTCTTTTTATGCCAAAACAAACTAAGGCCACTATTTATTTGAAAACTACTGCAGAGGAACGAAGCACCTTGCCCCAACCCCAGTGCGAAAGGCTGCAGCACAAGAAAAGCGACACAACCCTCTTTCTCCCTCCTTTGCTTGCTCTCCATCAGGCTAGTAAAAACATTTTGCAGGCTAGTTTGTGGACTCATTAACAAGCCGGCTAAAAGCAATAAACAGAAGATACACAGACAGACAGTCCCCATCATTTTAGCTGTAAAGATACAAAGAGAAAACTCAAATTGCAATTGCATATCAAACCTTGGGAGCAGTCGGGGATAAGCAAATAGCTCCTTCCACTCTGTTCAAGGCAACTGTCAAACGCCTAAGATAAATTTCACACTAAATTAGTGGTGGACTTTCAGATGTTGCTGGACTGCAACATCCATCCCCCACTATTAACATGTTACATAGGGATGATGGGTGTTACGGTCCAACAATATCTGGAGGGCCATACACCACCCAATCCTGGACTAAATGAACAATCTTATCTGAAGTAGACGGAAGAAAGAAGTACTGTACTGTGAGGAGAAACAGTCACAGAGCTAAAGATTCTCAAAGCATAACCTGTGAGCTTTTAGATGGACATAGGGCAGGGTCTTCATAGAGAAAACTACAGCTGGCCCTCCACGTTTGCGGTGTTGACTTTTGCAAAATTGACTATTTGCGGTTTTGGATCTCTAAGTCTTCCCACACAATTCTGCTGGAAGTTGACCATAGAATTGTGCTGGAAAACCTACAAGTCCCTTAGGCATTTCTAGGTCCTCCAGCATGAGTCTATGGTCAGCCTCTGGCAGATGTTGACCACAGAGTTGCCCTGGAGGACCTGGAGATTCCAAAAGAGGTGAAAAGAATAGTGTTTTTTTTACTTGCAGTTTTTCCACATTCACAGGGGTATTTCACAAAATGTCACTGGCCCATTTTTAAATGTTGCCCTTATGCCAACAGATCATTTGTTTGGGGAGGGAGATGCTACTGCATAGGACACACAGCTTTTCTTTCTAGCTTTCACATCTTTTAAATGTAAGACCCTTGGTGTCTTCTCTCTCTCTCTCTCTCTCTCTCCCATTTTAGAACAGGTATTCAAAGAAATGTGATAAAACCAAGAAAACCTCACTATTACTATTACCTTTATCACCACCACCCCCAGCATCCACTACCTGGACCTCTTCCTTTCCAGGACAGGCTAGGCTGGTTCTTGTTTAGTTGTCTTTCCCTGCACAAACAAAGCCCTTTCTATTCAGGTGGGCCTTCGGCAAATTGTCCTCGCTTGTCACGGAAGTGGCTTTTAGGTGGGTCGGTGTTGCATTTTCTGCTACTGGTGCTTGTAAAAATGGGTTTTAATCATTTTATATGCTAACTGTATTTCAGTGATTTAACCCTAAACTGACTCAGGTCCATTGGCAGGAGAGATAAAATGGAATAAAGATTTGTAATTCGAATTAACATCCTCACATACCAATGGCATATATATGTCTGTGCCTGGCTTTCACTCCACCAAATGCATCTGAGGAAGAAGACTAGAGTCTACGAAAGCTCATGCTGCCAATTTCTTTGTTTCGGTTAGTCTCAAAGGTGTTACTAGATCTCTTTACATACTGAAAATAACAATAATCTTATTTATATCATACCTGTTCAGATTATCCCCAGGGGGGAGCCAAGGGCAAAGAAAGCAACCCGAACGCCCATTTCTGCCTGCCACTCGCAGCACATGCCCCTGTGAACCACACCACCCCAGGCAGCTGCCTAGCCAGCCTGTACAGTCGATCCGGCCCTGCCCGTTCCACTGCAATGAATGAGATGTGGAAAGATGCAATACAAAAGAGAAAAGGGCACTGCTACCCAACCACTTCCCTTTCGAAGGGTAGAGGAAAACCTCTCCAACACACCCCTTTCCTTCAATTGGCTGATACCCATCTTCTGACCCAAACCAGAAGGTCCAGTATGGAAGGTAGCCATTCATAAGGAGGAGAAAATGTATACAAAGACCCCTGGCAACAGCACAAAGCTACATCGTGCACCATTGTACCGCTATGGACACACGGCGGGTACAGCTTGCAGCAGGGGTGACCTCCTGGCCTTAACACAGCAGCGCTATGGAGGGAGGGAGAAGCGACCATCCAAGCTCTTGCATACAGGTCATTTTAAAAGACACCAGTGCCCACGTACAATTTAATTTCAGCCATCTATTCAATTTAGACCCCACCTTTCCACCCAAAAAAGGCACTCAAGGCAGATAACAATAATAAAGTACAGATGAAGAGCAAATGCTGATTCAAATGTAACATAAAGACAACTCGGTTAAGGATCCAAAAATAAGAGACATAATCAGTCTGCAACCAGTTAGATCTCCTTCAGATCAGTGAACCTTTGGAACTCCCCGCTAAAGTAATCTAGGTATTAAATGGTTCCAATGTTTACATATTGATTCAACAGGTCTACTGTAGATAAGACTAACAATTGGATTTAGGCCCTAGATTGCTTTGGTACGATATTCCAGAGTTTAGGAGTCGAGAAAGTACCAACCTTTCCAATTTCCAGTACTGAAGGTACACATATATATCTTCCAATGCACACAATCAAACATGGGGATGCAGAATTCAGGAGGTTAGCTTTCACTCAAAAACGAAATGTAAGAAACGTTGAAAAGCTGAGCTCTTTGTTGGAACAAATTCCTTCCAGCTTCCAAGAACTAGCTTGTTTGGAACTGGCTTTTCATTGGGATGGCACGGGTGACCAAATGTGCACAGCCAAATTGGGTTAAAGAAGGAAGAAGAACTTTCTAAACCAGCATTTGCTGGATGATGCAGATCAAACCAAGATGGTTTGCTGCCTGGGAGAGGGAAGAGCAAAAGGAGCCACCCATTCCTATGCTCCTCGCTGCCACCATAAGTGAATAGTACCAAAAGCCAGTCATGTTATTTTGGCACAAAGAGGCAGAAGAGGCCACAAGCACCCTTCCCAGGCCGTGGAAACAAAAATGAAGGAATAATAAATTAAAACAGCCATTTGCAGGCTTTTCAGAACAGCCCAAAGTCTTGCAATAGGCCACAGCTTCCAAACAGTTCCTAGCTCATCCCCACATCAAGTGCAGCAGTCTTCGTTTCATGTGCCCAAGTATACCTTATACAGCCAGGCTGAATTCTTGTTGACAGTCACAATGGAGATATCTTGACAAGAGACACATCAAGGGAGAACTGTGCAAAAGGAGACTTATCCATCTTTCATGTTGGCTAATGAAATGGGAGGCTAAGCACTTGAATCTTAAGCTATTTCAGACAAGCTGTATTTATAGCCAATGGCCATTTTAAACCAGGGAGGTGGAGATGTGGGGCCCTCCAAATGCTCAACTGCAACTTCTGTTCTTCACCACCGACAATGCTACCTAAGGTGGATGCAAGTTCCACTCCAAGAACATCTGGAGGACCAAATGCTTCCAAATCCTGCCTTCAGCTATTTTATTTATTTATATTTATATCCTCCCATTGCTTCAATGAGCTCAAGGCTGTCCTCCTCCATCCTCAAAACAACTTTGTAAGGTAGGTCAGAGTGAGTGAGAGCAAGGTCAGCCAAGTGAGTTTCCACGGTGGACAAGAGTGTGGATTTCACAAACCTTCGTCCAACTCTCTAACCACACCACCACCCTGGTTTTCCTCCTTCCTCTCCAAATTATACATCACTAGATCACAAATGCCCAGCCGCTTACACATCTTACCAAGGCAGCCTTGAACTGGCATCCCCCAACACCAAGCCCACAACTTAATGCCAGGTGAGTGAAACCAGAAAAAAGGTAGGGTACTGTTGAAAAGGAAGGGCAGAGGGCAACTCTCAGGCAACAGATTGGCATCTCAGTAAGGAGTGGGGGGGAAATGGATAAAAAGGTTAAGCCCTCTCCTTCACCAAGGTGACTGGCCAGAAAACTTAGGAGTGATTTGCTAATGCCGCAAGATGCCCCTTATCTTGGCCAACTCCCCATTCCGAGAATTCACGTGCTGCCTCACCATTGAAAGGAGACCTAGTGCCACAGGGCGCCCGGCAAGGTCATTTACAGAGGGCAAAGCTATAAATACCATACTAGTGACTCATGTGGCTTCCTGCGGCCCTTTGGGCATGACTGGGCAAAGCAAATAGGTGATTACTTATCCAGCTATATCTCTCCCTGGCCATCCTCTTTCCTCCCATCCTGCTCCTTTCTTGCTGCCCATCTTTAACCCATTCGCAGCAGCACAGGATATTTTAGACCCATTTTGTTGCAGAATCCATACAGAACAAGCTCTATGATGTTGGCATTCTACCTGAAACAGTGTCACCTGTGCAGTGGTTACAAATGTCCCTAAACTACAGCCACCTGACACACAGCGTTTTCCCCCTCCTGTGAACAAAACTTGTCTCAGATGAAAAATATCCCAACAAATCAACTCATTTTTGACAGTGGACTCTCTTGTTGTCTCAGCCAATATAATGTATTGGGACATTATAAAAAAAAAACAACAACCCCCATGTCATTTTCCAGGAAACCCCAATGCAACAATACAGAAGCATTGGACCCTGGTTGTCAGTATGTTGCCTATTTCGCCGATTAGACAAGAAATTTCTTCCAAATGCAGTGGGTGCTATTCATTGGGATTAAGAAATACTCCACAATAAATGAAGTATACATTTCATTTGATTAATTTATCCAATTTTATTTGACTTCTATCCTTGCTTGTGTTTTCTGGCTCTGTGTACTCGGGGTGGAACGCACTCAATTTTGCATGGAGAAACACTCCTTTGGACACAGGGCATTTTAATACTTGGCGGTCTGGAGGACGACGATTCTCATCGGGGTCAAAAAACATTCCACAATTCATACAAAAGAATACAAAGCAAGTTTGGGGGAAAAATAAAATCAATCTCCAAGCGCACGGAGGGTTAAGGGCACAGGTGTGGTCTCCATGTAGACAAGCACATGAAAGTTTCTCAGACCTTAACCCCAACTCACCCACCCAAGAACACTGAGATGTTTCAGAGCTGCAGTTCAAGGCAAGAAGGGTGGAAAAAACTAGAGTCCAGGGGTAAGATAACAGATTGCGCAGCCCTGAGGGCATGGGCTGGGGGAGAGAACCACACGGTTTGATCAGATAGCTCACAGCTGGGTTTGGGTAACATCCACCTCATCTGTTTGTGACTCAGGGCATGTTTCACGGCCTCCCAGTTTTTCAGTTTCCACAACAGCAGAAAGGGAAGGAAAGAAACAAGGGGCGGGGGGAGACAAAGACTACGAGGATCAAGGTTTTTGACCAGTTGTGAAACAGGGGTGTTTAAAAGCAAACAAGTCCATAACTGCACCAGGGAGCCAGCCTTGCTTTATCTCGCTCACCTCGGCCCTCCCTTAAGAA
Organism: Sceloporus undulatus; assembly: GCF_019175285.1. Lineage (NCBI taxonomy): Eukaryota > Metazoa > Chordata > Lepidosauria > Squamata > Phrynosomatidae > Sceloporus > Sceloporus undulatus. The sequence continues at coordinate 11,809,967 of NC_056531.1, forward strand.
AGGAGACTTTGCAGGGGCAGAAAGGAGATAGGCAGCCTCAACTTTGTGCCAAAGGACTCTGGTCTATTCCTTCCCCTTGTCTCAGAGATGGCATTTGAAGAACAATCTGCATAGCTTCCAGATAATAGAGAGAAATAAAAGTGTTCTTCCTAGCATGGTTTGAGGATTTTCTTTAACAGGTAGACAGAGAGAGCAAGGAATTCTGACAAGCCAGCAGTAAAACACTGAATCTAGCTTCCTAGGCTGCTGTCACACTGCTGAATTAATGTAGTTCAACACCACTTTGTCATGGCTCCATCCTATGGAATCCTGGAAGTCTGTTGTGGCACCAGGGCTTTCTGACAAAGAAGGACAAATATCTCACAAAACTACAAATCCCAGGATTACATAACATGGAGCCATGGCAGTTAAAGCAGTGTCAAACTGCATCATTTCTATAGTGTAGATGCACCTCTAGTCAAAGACAGCCTTTTGCCCTTTCACTTAGCCCCCAATTCTTACTAAGGTTGCCTAGAACTGGGCATTTTCTGATCTAGAAAAAGTCCAGTACTGACTTACAGATATGTGAAGCAACACTGGAGTTATTGTATATAAACTATTGCTATCATCATCATCATCATCATCATCATCATCATCGATAATAATAATGGTGATCTGGCGATATTAAAATATGTATATTCCACCCTCTATCATAGGATCTTGGATCAGAGTACACTTGTCCCTCCACATTCGCCGGGGTTAGGGGCACAGGACCCCTGTGAATGCGGAAACGCTGCAAATAACAAAAACACGATGTTTTTACCAGAGAGAACATCCCTCTAGGAATCTCTAGGTCTTTCAGTGCAACTCTGTGGTCAACATCTGCCAGAAATTGACTATAGAATTGTGCTGGAGGAGCTACAAATGTTCTATGTCCTTCAGTGTGACTTTTGGTTCAAGTTGACCACAGAGTTGCACTGGAGGACCTAGATATTCCTATTAATAAAATCCGTGAATAATCAAATCTGCAAAAGTCAAAGCTGCAAATGTGGAGGGGTGAGCGTACAAATCCATTCAAAATAATTCAGAATTTAAAACTTTAAAAAAAAAGTGATGGCATCGGCAGCCAACTTGGATGTCTGTGAAAGGGCCAAGGTATTTTGACTGGGCAACAGCCTGCGGTCGACAATGATGCTCAAATTATGGGGATGAGAAAGAAGAGATTTTAATAAATTTCGAAATGCACAGATTTTATCCAAGCCTTTTATCCAATCAAGAGGTATTTATGCTTATTACTCTGAGATTAAACTTCTAGATAGAGGCAAAAGCTGAAAGTGGAGGGACTCCAGTCTCCGTATGTATACTATCAACATCCTAAGCAGGCTAAACTTAGCTATCTCATGTGCAAGCAAAGCATTCCAGGCTGCACAGAATGGGCATATTCTGGTTCTACTTTGCTGCACTTATCGATGGCAGCTTATCACAATTCTGTGGTAGTTTTATAGGCATTTCCCCTCTTGTTACAAGATTGAATGTATAAAGAAATGGCTTCTTGAACCACCTCAGAGCTACTCTTGGCACCTCTCTGCTTTTGCAGAACTAAAAGACCCACACTTTTTAGAATTGCATTCTCACCCAACTCTACAATAACTATAAAAACAGGCAGAGGGATAGTTAGGTGATCTCTTTCTGAAAACATGAAATTGGGAAGGAATGGGTCTTGCTTGCTCCAAATGTAAGACACGGCATTTTGTAAGGGGGGTCGGGAGTGCAAGGCTACCAGTCTCCCAGTTTTAACTGCAAGGCTTGCACATTTGGAGGCTTTTTATTTTAAAGAAAGCAGAAGGGAAAAAAGGGCAGATAGGTTAGGGGCAAATCAAGCACAGCTTCCAAGTTTGTGTTCCCCTGAAAGGAAACAGACCCAAATTTCTTCCGCCTTTTGTGTGTGCGTTGCTCTAAAGTGTCAGGAGGCGGTGTGGGGATGGTAGTGTGACGTGGGAAACGATAAGGTTAGTCTGCACACTAGAAGGCCATTCTTATATGTTACTTTTCTACCCTGTCTTTCTTCTAATGTTCTCAAGGACTGATCAACTTACCAAAGTTTTAGCTGGATTGTTTAAATTTTTAAAAGACGTTTTGTACTATACACTGTTTTAGCTATTTTGTTTTCACTTATATTGAAAGCCGCTTTGGATGCCACCTGGCATAGTGGTTTGAGTGGTAGACCACAACTCTGGAGGCCAGAGTTCGATCCCCAGCTCAGCCATGAAACCCACTGGGGGACCTTGGGTAAGTCACACTCTCACAGCCTCAGGGGAAGGCAATGGCAAACCTCCTCGGAACAAATCTTGCCAAGAAAACCACAGTATAGGTTGCCATAGCTTGGAAATGACTTCAAGGCACACAGCAACAACATTGGGTACCACACAGGTGTAAATTAAGCAAGTAAATTAAACTCAAGCCCGACTGAGCTGCAAGGCTGAGCTGGGACGTGAACCTAGATCTCCCAAGTCCCACTCCAATGCTCTAGCTACTCCGTTCTCTAAAGTTTATTCATCTTGTGTGTATATATGCCTTCATCTTGTGAGTATATGTGCCTTATTCAACATCTTTATCAATGGCCTGGATGACAGAATTGGGAGCATACTAAAATTTGCAGATGACACCAAATAAGGATGAATAGCTAATACTCCAGAGGACAGGATCAAGATTCAAAATGACCTGAATAATAATAATAATTATAATAATAATAATAATTTGTTTTATTTATATACCGCTATTCCAAAGATCATAGCGGTGAACAGCAAGTAAGCTAATTTGCCCCCAACAGTCTGGGTACTCATTTTAGCGACCTCGGAAGGATGCGCCAAAGCTAACAAAATGAAATTCAACAGGGAGAAATATAAGCTACTGCACTTAGGGCGGAAAAATGAAATGCACAGATATAGGATGGGGGACACCTGGCTTAAGGAGACAACATGTGAAAGGGATCTAGGAGTCCAAGCAGACCACAAGTTGAACATGAGTGAACAGTGTGATGCGGCAGCTAAAAAGGCCAATGCAATTTTAGGCTGCATCAATAAAAGTGTAGTGTCTAGATCAAGAGAAGTAATAGTGCCACTGTATTCTGCTCTGGTCAGGCCCCACCTGGAATATTGTGTCCAGTTCTGGGCACCACAATTCAAAAAGGTCATTGAGAAGCTGGAGCATGTCCAAAGGGGGGCGACTAAGATGGTGAAGGGTCTGGAAACCATGCCCTATGAGGAACGACTTAGGAAGCTGGGGATGTTTAGCATGGAGAAAAGAAGATTAAGAGGTGATATGATAGCCCTGTTTAAATATTTGAAGGGATGTCATATTGAGGAGGGAGCAAGCTTGTTTTCTACTGCTCCAGAGACTAGGACCCCGAACAATGGAAAAGAGATTCCACCTCAACATTAGGGGGGGACTTCCTGACAGTAAGGGCTGTTCAACAGTGGAACACACTCCCTTGGAGTGTAGTGGAGTCTCCTTCCCTGAAGGTCTTTAAGCAGAGGCTGGATGGTCATCTGTTGGGGATGCTTTGATTTGGATTTCCTGCATGGCAGGGGGTTGGACTGGATGGCCCTTGTGGTCTCTTCCAATTCTATGATTCTATGAAATCGCCTGATGACTTGTGGTGCCCCCATGAATTTCATAGCTTTTCTTGGGCAAGGAATCCTCAGAGGTGGTTTTGCCAGTTCCTTCCTCTGAAATAGAGCCTACAGCCCCTGGGATTCGTTGGTGGGGTCTCATCCAAGTACTAACCAGGACTGACCCTGTTTAACTTTCACGTTCAGACAGGACCTGATGCCTTTAGAATATTTTTGCCCCTTATACCCTTCCTTACATAGACCAACTCAGATCAAACAGACTGGTAACAATTCAGATTCCATCAAGGCGGCAAAACTTTGGGAGAAAACTCTAACCTTTCCAGAAAACAGTATGTGAGCACAAAATGCCAGTAAAGGAGATTAAAATAAAAGTGCCACTCAACGTATGCTTGAGACAGCAACACAGTACAAAGGTATGAAAAATTCCATCTACACAGCACTTTAGTTTGCCTACGGGTCATAGAGGTATCCCTGTCGCAACAAGGTAAAAAGTGTCTAAAACCTGGGCAACTCTTCTTTCTAATTAAAATCTCCCACATTCACATTAAGTCTCAGAAACAGAAAAGAGATGTGTAAACTGTTTCTTCGAGACTGAAAGCTGGTTTCGTGTTTTTGTTCCATTTTTTCCCCTGTACCACTCAGTTAAAAAAAAAAATTAAACTAAAATATAAGCTGAAATGCCACACCAGCTGCTGTCACGGTCCAAAAATGTTAGGATTTTTAAATTTAATTCCAGCCTGGTATAAGGGAGACATGCACACACATTCCTGTCAATCAGCCCTCGGGGGCAAAATGGACAGGAGCTGAGGATGGATTTCAGAAATGGCACCCCGCTTTGGGCCACTTATGCGAAAGCATTCCCATGTAAAAAGTCACAGGTGGCCTCAGTTGCCCATGCTATGCATATTGTTTTCCTCCATAGTAAAGCTCTTCCACAAAATTGTTGGCTGAAGGTGTGGATGGCACAGGATGAAAAATCAGTTGTGCAAGGAGCCGATATTCATGTGCTAGCTGTTGCTGTCATGTTCCTCCAAGTCAACTCCCACATACGATAGGCCTGTCCTAGCATCTCCTTAGCAAAATTTATTCAGGGATTTTTTTGTGGGTTTTTTGGGCTATGTGGCCATGTTCTTGAAGAGATTATTCCTGATGTTTCACCGGCATCTGTGGCTGGCATCTTCAGAGAAAGCATTCTCTGAAGATGCCAGCCACAGATGCTGGCGAAACATTAGGAATAAACTCTTCTAGAACATGGCCACATAGCCTGAAAACCCCACAAAACACTATGGATGCCGGCTGTGAAAGCCTTCGACTTCACATATTCAGGGAAGGCATGTCATTGCCTTCCTCTTAGGCTGAGAGAGTGTGATGTTCCCAAGGACCACCATTGGGTTTCCAGGGTTAAGTGCAGATTTGAACCCTGGTCTCCCAGAGTTCTGATACAACACTCCTACCACTACACCAAGGTCTTCTTTCATGTAATAGGATCCCGACTTATGACTTTGCCCTCAGACATAGATAGGGGACAGGGTGCAAGAGGGAAAACCAGTGCCAGTGAGCAAGGCCCTGCTAACCGACCCTCCTGGATGCTGATCAGGGCTTGTTACTTTTCAAAAGTAGCTTGGTACTCACTACAGCACTTCATTACCCCTCATTAGAAAAGGGGTACGTTACTAGTACATTATTATTTTGCTAATTTTTAAATATAATATAACTCGACTTGGAAGGCACATAACAACTTATCAGAAAAGCAGAAGCCATTACAACGCATGGGGTGCCAGGGGGGGTTTCTTTCTTGTGGGGAGACAAAATTAAGCAATATACTTCGCAACTAAAGTAATAAATACGGCCTCCTAAAAGTAGCCAGGTGTGCATAAAACTATTCAGTCTAAAGACTAAAATTATATAAGAATTCACTATGTTCTACTGAGTTCGGTGGGAAGCACGTCTAACTGACATATGCTTTGTGTGTTGTTTTAAATGCTTAAAATGTCTACATTACAATACAAATATGCAAACTATGGCAGCTACAAGCTATAAAATTTAACTATTCAACAATACTAAACAAATAATTATCAAAACTAAACCTATAATAGACTTAACTAAACTAAACTAAACACATAATAAAAAAAGGAATTCCCGCTTTTTTTACCACAGGCAGAAATACAGACTTGAGATAAACAGAAGCTACTTGATTTACAAACCCTACAACTTTTCATTTACAAGATAAAAACTAATTTTAAAAACCTGCAAATGTTGTCTTTCCCCCCGCTCTCTCTTAAAAATTGTTTAAAAGGCTCTCAACATTCCCAAAGGTCATCTATTGAGTTTTCCCTTAATGTGGGGAATTTATCCATTAGTGCCATCTCAAATATTTTTTAAAATCCTATCTTCAGTCATTGGATACTAGCTTTGCATGTATGTGGCTTTGTGTTGCCCGTCGACATACAGTGACCCCATGAATTTTGTAGTGTTTTCTTAGGCAAGGCATCCACAGAGGTGAGTCTGGTCAGTTCCTTTCTCTGAAATACCAGCCAGGGTATACCAGCATCTAGAATTCATTGGCAGTCTCCCATCCAAGTACTAACCAGGGTTGACCTTACTTAGATTCCAAATTCAGGCAGATTCTGGTGTGTAGCTGTAGCACTCTCCACTTGCTTCTCCCTTCCAAATGGTGATGGTTGTCGTTGTGTACCTTCAAGTCCTTTTCCCGACTTATGGGGACCCTATGGCACACCTATCATGGTTTTTTTCTTGCCATTGCCTTCCCCCAATGCTAAGCATATGTGATGTGCCCAAGTCACCCAGTGGGTTTCATAACCAAGTGGAAAGGTATACCCTGGTCTCCAGAGTCCAACACTCAAACCACTACACCACATGAATAGGCTTCTCAAAAAGCCTCTGGAGGTACCAAGAGCAGCTTTGGAAACAAACCTACTCCCTACACAGAGGAGGGAAAGGAACGGGACAGATAGGGGAGGCCTCACATCTGCAGGCCAAAAATTCCCCATCCTGGTGAGAGGCATCTTCTTGGCCAGAGGAGGAAACAGGATGCAGGACTGGACAGGCTTCAAATTCGGGAAGTGAGAAACACGCAGGGCATGGTGACCCATGGCACAATTCAAGGCACCAAGCATAGAGAAAGAGGCTCTTTCTCAGGAGGGGGGAGAAAACTCTCGGACTGACGTTGTCAGTGCCAGGGATAGGGAACACATGGCTGTCCAGATGTTGGGCTGCAACTCCCATCACCACTCCCTACTCGGTCTGCTGGCAAGGGCTCCATGGAGTTGCGCAAACATCTGCCCCCACAGGCCCCAACTCTGGCCTAGCTATCCGGTACTCGATGCAAGACGGAAGGGGCTTAGGGTGGGAAAGCTCAGGGAGTCTTGGCTACAAGAATCGTAACAGGGTAAACCAATACCCTCCTGCACTGAGCCCAAACCACAGACCAAGTCAGTTGGCCAATTATCTTCCCCTGGAAAACTTCTCCCTATCTCCAAGCACATCTTGCCTTTCCCTCTGTTCTCTGAAACAGGATCCCAGAGAAAAATGGACAAGGCACTAGATTTTTGGAAACCCAGCTTGTTTATCTTGACTGATAAGCCTGCAATCTTGGCTGCTGCTCCTTCAGCAAAATGCCTGTGTGCTTCAACAATTCCTGTTTGCCCAGGAGAATTGGGCCCTTTGCCCCACCCTATTAGAAAGCAGCGCCCTCCAGATGTGTCGGACTACAATTCCCACCATCTCTCGCTGGTCATTACGGGCTGTACGTCCCATCAACTTCTGGCAGGTCACCCGCTCTCCACCTATACGTTCTATCCAGAACCACATAAATTTATGCAGGGTGTGTGTCTCTCTGTGTTAGAGAAGCACCATGGTTTATTAATGCCTAATCATTTAATATACACATATTTGGGAAGGGATGTATAGAACTTGCACCCTGAGTGTCCATTTTCATTAGAGAGTAGGAAAAGAAGAGGGAGACGTGTGGAAAGATGTTGATCCAGTTCTAACGCACAACTGTCTCAATATACGCAGTGAGGGATTTCTCTCCAGGTTTCAACTCCAGGATTCCCACCAATGCAAATCTGTGTTTTGCATATCTGCCCTGAAGTCTCCGGCTTCATTCCCTCCCCAAATAAATGTACAGCAAAGAGGAAGAGCCCTCTCTTACCTTGCACAGTTGGGTTAGCTCCTCTGGCAGGGCTCTGCGGTCAAAGAACAGAAGAGTGTCAGATCATTGCTCAAGAAGCAGAGCTTGGGTGGGTTCTTTTGACTAAACTGGGGGATTCTGGACGTTGCAGTCCAAAAAAACAAAAAGGCACATTCCCCAAGCTCTGCTAAGGAGACAAGACAGAAACACAAGGCTGCCTCACATGAAGTCAACCCATTGGTCCCTCCAGCCCAGTACTAGCAACACTGTCTGGCAACAAACACAAAGTGCTGCAGGCAAAAGCTTGACTACATTTTGCCCCCATCTCAAAAACAGAGTTTTCAGTGAACTATCATGGATAGTAAAGCCTTTGCACCAAACATTCATCTGATCCTTTTCTATATCTACAAGCTGGCCTGGCTCAACCTAGTGCCCCCCCAGATAGTCATACTGCCTAGGGATAAAAGGAGTTGTAGTCCACCACAACAGGAGGGTGTTGGGTCGGGGGAAGGTTGTATTGGCCTATCAATGGGTACAAATTCACATTACAAGCCATGATTTATGTCAATCATGGTATGTTGATTCAATAACATATTGTGGGGCAGACAAAGATGCTATGGCTTCTCTTCCAAATTTTTGCTTGTTTCTCCGACTCATTTTGTCAGTTTCTGTTTTATGGACTGCAGCTGGGGAAACCAGCATGAGACAAGCCACCCTTAGGTTCAGTGGTAAAAAAATCCATTGTTTCAACAAGACAGTGTAAGCCAGTGACAAACTCAACTGCAGGTTCAGACTGTGGTTTGTAGATGGTCAACAAACCATGGCTTGTTAGCAGAGATGCATTTACATACCACAGTAAGCCAAATGCCAATAAACTAACCATGGTTTGATGGAACATGCAAATAAAATCATTATGTATATCCATGAATTACAAGACATTACTTCCAACCCCCATGGCATCAGCAAGCAATATCTGAACCGTGGGATCTTTCTAGTCATGTACATCCAGATGGTTAGAAAAAATTATACACTGCTATTGTTCACCTGTAAATTACTTTTCAGCCACTGAATTTTAGCCATTCAACACAAGGTCTACATGAAACTATCTCTTCTTACAAACAGCCAGCTATGCAGTGACTAAAAATGAAGTGGTTTTGTTGTTGTTAAGGCTGAATGATGGTAAAAATAGGTGAAATCATCTCCTTACGCTTCCTGCAACTTATCATTCTGTTTCATTTTGCCATTACCAAACCTATTTTCCTCTCAGGGTATATTTTATACAGTTTTTCAGAGCTAGGAAACTTGTGGCCTTCCAGATCCTGTTGGAGGTCCCATTAACTGGGGATGATGGGAGCTTTAGCCCCTAGTGATGGAAGCAGGCCTAATTCCCACTGGTTCTTATGGGCAAGTTGTGGTAAGAGAAAGAGTTGAGGGTTTTTTTCAAGTAACTCAGAAAGCATTACAAGATTTTAAATACATCAGCTGTTCAGTCGACACGCAAAGGTAGGTGAATGGAGCCAGCCAGCATGGAGAGAATAGAGCTAAATTGTCAGTTATCACATGCCTCCCCCAGCCCATTTCATTTGACTAGCCAAGCTAAGAAGTTGTCCGTTCTCTATGAAATCAAGTTTTAAATGCATGTGACCCAATGTCATGTTTCCAGGATGAGGAGTGGGGGTAGAGCTGGCAGAGGGGGGTACACAAAGAAGCATCTATCTTTCCAAGTCATGACCACTTCATTCCCCAAAACAATTTTGCATGAAATTCTACATGGTGCCTTTTGAAGACAGCCATATGGTTTGTCTAAAACACCATCTAATGACACCCTCATTGGCAAAGAAAAAGAAAGTGCATTTTAAAATAGGAAAAATATACACTTTTCCTAAGGCCAACCAGTGCAAGTCATGTGTTTGTCAGTACTGCCCATCATCGTCTGGTGACCACTGAATTCCAACTTTAAGTAGTCTAAGCTCCTTATGGAGGAATGAAGAATGGGCTGTTTTGATCAGCCAGAAATTCTAAGAGGAACTTCTACCCTTAGATATAGTCCCAGTCCTTTTTTTCAGGGTAAATCCTCTAACAAAGCAGATTTTCAACTTGAAAATACAAACAATATCAATAAACCTTAAAACCAATGGCCAAGAGCCAATGGTGTACTCTTCTATCCAATGGCAGTGGAATCAAGACTTTCTTCCCCTCTGCCTCTGTGGTACCAGTGTGGATCAAACATTTATTAAATACAAATGTGATTTTTGTTAGGAAAACAGAGAGAATTCCAGAGGGATTGAAGACACTGTTAACAGGATCAGGGTATCAATGTCAAATGTGGTGTAAGAGGAACAAAACACATGTAAATAATAGCTAAAGAAAGCAAGGGAGGAAGTTGGTATGTGCGATGATATGAAGGGTGAAGGGAAGAACGGAAGGGGAGAGAATGGAAAGATAGGATTAGGTAAGTAAGCGAAGGTTTGAGTATGTAGCAGAGGGTACAGAGGATGTAGGATGGCTGAAGAACAATGTGAGATGAGAGAATAGGGAGGTATGGTAAGGAGAAGGTGAGAGCAAAGATGAGTGAAGGAAGGTAAAAAATGGAAGAGTTGAAAGTGAAGAAAGTAATGGATGGTAGTGACAAATTGTATGAGAGGATAAGGGGGTATGTGAAAGTAGAAGGAAAAAGAAGGTAAAGAGTGTAGGTATGTCAAAGAGAGGTTTGTAGAAGGTGACTGTGTGAATAGATGCTCAGGAGTCAAGCCACAGCAGATCTTCTGACTTGAGACTACAGCTGGCCAAAGACATTTTGCTGCCTGAGACAAACAAGATGGTGCTGGTCATCCAACAGAGGGAGATGGGCAGGGCCTCATGTGGAGCAGCTCTGGGACTGTCACCTAAGGCAGTTGCCTCACTTTGCCAGCTTGTATGTCTAGCCCTGAGAAACACTCAACAGGAGACTTCTGACTCTTCACCAGCATCAAAACTCTAGCTAGAAGAGAACAGCAAGGGGGAAATGACCATTCCATCAGTCATTGAAGATTTTCTTGCACGCATGCGTGAAGGCAGCCATTCCTAGGTGGGCAGAGGTGGGCACAGGGGGACTGCAGGAAAACCATGGAAATCATGGTCCAGAAACTTCCCTGCCTTTTATTTTTTTACCTGATGTTAAAAACAACTCATATTAAAAACCAAAACCAAACCAAGACTCTTTGGCCTTTCCATTTGTGGAGAGATGAAGGAAAAATGGCATTGGGTGTTCTTTGGCATTACTCCAAGTATGCCAGCTTCCCATGTTTCCAACTAATGAGCATAAAAAATAATTAAAGCAGAACATACACAATGAGGCTCTTCCTTTTCATGTCTTGCCGCTATCAATAGTAAAATCACAACAACAACAACAACAACAACAGGCATTTATTTCTCACTTTGGTTTATTTATTTTGTTTAGCTAGCTACACCAACTGACTCCCCTCCAACTGTCCAGAACTGCCCCTCTAAACTATAGACATTCAATGCAATGATCAGAATCCTCTTGGGGTGTTACACCAGCATAACTCTCGAGTAAAGAAATATCAGATGCCACCTTCCGCAAGGGCTTCCCCATTCATTGGCACTGAACAGGATCTGAATTTGTTTGCTAGCCTCTTGTGTTTTCGGCTTCCAGAAGCCTTTTAACACTGAACACCAAGAGGAAAATTGATTTATTTATTTTTGCCCCAGCGCATCTCATCATTTCTCACTTAGGTTTATGAGAGACACTATTAGATTTTTAAGAGAAGTGAGGATTAAGTGAGCGATAGGATTACCGTGAGCTGTTTATTGTAAATGACAGTTGTGCCACTCTTCTTCGACTATAAAACCAGAGCAGGTTTCAACAAACTAAAATCGAACCTCAATGAAAAGAAACAAACTACATTACAATAAAATAAAACAAATAGGAACAGTAGAAAGAGCAGTCAGCAACTCAGGCGTGCAGCCATCCAGTTGTTGCTGGACTTCAGTGTCCATTACCCCTGCAAAGATGGCCAACAGTTTTGGGATAATGGGAGCTGGAGTCCCTCGTCATCTGAAGGGCCCAAAGGTTCCCCAGCCCTGGTTTAATAGCAGATACAACCAGTCACAAGCAAAGTGATGCAGCTGCAAACCACAGGGAACTCCCAACATGGTGCTAAGAGAAAAATAAGCTGCTTTGGCAAAGGTATCTGTAGTAAGCCACATCTTAACTCAGCATCTGAAAATGTGGTGCTCAACAGGTCACTCTTAGGAATGTAGCCCACAAGAGACCTGTTTGGGGGTTTGAAACCTTCAGATACAAAGCACCTGAAGACACTGGGCAGGAGCACACAAACTCATTCCACTCCCTAGATACCAACATAAGTACTAGCCATACCTGACATGTGTCTGGAATCAATCTGGAGGGGGCCATGTAGACACACATAGGAGTCTCTTCACAATGATGGGTACCAAATGCCCAAATAGAATCCCTGTTGGCAACTCGACCCAAAAGACCCTGCTCTTTGCAGTCACCCACCACACTCCAGTTGGCAGGCAAGTCCCAGACATAGCCTCACAGTGCAGGAACATACTGTGAAGAAGTACATTATTATGCTTTAAAAACATGGAATTCAGCATGCAAACAGGTCTGGTGACAGCTATTTTTTCAAAGATGGGGCAAATTTAAGCAAAAGCCTTGTGCAAATGAAACAGCCACATAACCTCCAATACTTGTACTCCAGAAGTGCCAACTCTAAAGAAAAATATATGCATTTTTAACTTCCCCCAATTTAGTCCTGTTCTGTCAATACCTGGCTCAGGTCTATGCTCAGGTGTATATATTGTTAAAAGAATATACAGATACACTGGATAAATGCTTCAGGTAGAACACAATTGTGTATCTCCTCACCAATGCCAGTTATGCTCTTTTTAACCTAGTTTGTGTATCGAATCCAAAAAGGGCTGGTTGAGAACTAAGTGCTTTGAGGCAACATTATCTGAGGGATGGGAGCAAAACAATTCTTACGGTGGTACACATCTGCTCAAACAAGAACACACAGGTTTATGTGTGTGCGTACAAGTGGTTATTTATGGCACTGTATTAAAATTTTAGGATTTTAGCTCTCAAATATAGTTCTATACACCTCACAGACTGGACATTGTTAGGAATGGTGAAGCAGCTATGAAGCATTCTCCATTTCTCTTCCCTTCCTCCATTTCCCTCATGGCATAGAGCTAGATTTTAAGTTTAGTGGTGCAAGGACTTGCCTTCTCATTTAAAATAAAAGTGTCAGGTACACGGAGACAGTGATATGAGTAACAGCCCAGAAGGCTAACATGCTCACCTTCAGATATGCACCCTCTCCCACCTCCTATCTTAAACTGCTTTATTCCAGGAAACATTACATACGTGAAATCGACACTTCTACGCTCTGCCTCCACAAAGAGATGTTAGCTATGAGGATGCCCCTTCCATCAGGCCCTTTCAGCTTCTTACCCTGAATTATACAAAATGAATCATTCAAAGGGCTTCAGCTGGGTATTTAGGTCCGACCCTTTGTCCTGGGGCAGGTTTACCCTCTACTCAAAGCCTCACAAACACATGTCTAACCTTGTCTAGAAGGCATCCAAAGAATGAGATTCCACAAGCCCCATTGGCAGCCTTGTTCCATCACGATGCAGACTTTAAATCTATACTCTGTATGCTGAATCCGGAGCCAGGAAGGAGTCCGAATTCAGCCAGAACTTGAAAAGTTCGTTTTGTGAACAAAACCCCCAGAATCACCTAAGCTGGAAAATTTTGGGTGTACACGTTCACAACATGCCCTATGAGGAACGACTTAGGGAGCTGGGCATGTTTAGCCTGGAGAAGAGAAGATTAAGAGGTGATATGATAGCTCTGTTTAAATATTTGAAGGGATGTCATATTGAGGAGGGAGCAAGCTTGTTTTCTGCTGCTCCAGAGACTAGGATCCGGAGCAATGGATGCAAGCTGCAGGAAAAGAGATTCTACCTCAACATTAGGAGGAACTTCCTGAGAGTAAGGGCTGTTCGACAGTGGAACACACTCCGTTTGAGTGTAGTGGAGTCTCCTTCCTTAGAGGTCTTCAAACAGAGGCTGGATGGTCATCTGTCGGGGATGCTTTGATTGTGATTTCCTGCATGGCAGGGGGTTGGACTGGATGGCCCTTGTGGTCTCTTCCAACTCTACGATTCTATGATTCTAACAGAAACTTTTTCCAAGTCCTGACTGAATTCCATTACTCCTTTCCCCATTCTCAGGCAAGGGGGGCAAAAATAATCTATATATCTGTGGATTTATATCTCCTTACTTTCTGAAGCCTAGACATCCAGTTCCTTGAGATCTTATTTCAGGGAGAGAATAATTTCAGAGTCCCAAAAGCTTTGCTGCTACAATGTGCTTTCCAGTTGCTTCTGACTTATGACACACTATGCAACTGCACAACAGACTTCTCACGACCATATTCTTATCGAAAACCCACCGATTGCTATACTGGATATATTGCTATATATCCAGTTTCCACCCAAAGCACGCTACCAAATCTACCATTTACAGACAAGCCCTCTGATGCGACTGCATCTGCTCAAACCCACGACAGAGTCAAAACTCTTGGATTTAATACTAACTCATGGCGGCACCGTTTCTAGGATTTTCTGAGCAACATTTATTCAGAGGAAGTCTGATGCCTAAAAGGAAGACAATGGCAAATCTCCTGGCTCTGTATTCTAAGATCTCTCTTTTTTTTTAAAAAAAGTAACCCCAAGATATACCAACTGGAACCTGATGTTAAGAAAAGACCCAACTTAAAATTTAAAAATCTGAGTGCAGGAAATTTATTTTGAGGCTACACTCTCAAATTTTGCAAACCTTTGCCCTCCAGATGCTTGAGATCCCACAGTCCTCACTACGGATGATGCTAGGTGAGGTTGATGGGAGCTGTAATTCAAAACATCTGGAAGGCCAAGGAATCCTCACCCCAAGCCTACTTGCATGCCATAACAAAACACAATGAAAAACACCCCAAAAGTGTGTAGTGACACCCCAGTATCATTAGGTATTTTATCATACAGGACCCCCATAGATAGGTTTTCTATTTTAAAACAGCAGACAGGAAGGGCCGAGAGCCACAGTGCAGTACTGCTGCTCTAGTCTTTTCTCTCTCACACGCTTTCATTGAACAGAAATCCTTTATTTTGGCACAGACTGTGAGAAATACCTTTGTTGTGCTTGTTCTTAGAAAGCAAACAAGCATTCCTAAAAGCTAGACCTACAAAGAGGCCGGTTTCAGATCCAGCTGCGTCTGCAGGTAAAACGATACCTCTCTGCCACTACCGCCACGGCACCGAGGAATGAGAAAAGTCAGTGATTCAGACTTGTCAAAAATGCTCAATACTTTTTAATCTATTTGGTTGTCCTTTATAAAAGAGCAAATACAGGACCTGATCCAGGTAGCTAAGCTACTCAATGAAGAGATTGTTTTGGAGGCAGAGACCATTTTCAAAAGTGGTAATATTACTACATGGAGTTTTCCATACGATCCAAGTCCCTGTGTATGCAATGCACTGCCATCACCATACTGTTTACCTTGGCAAGGGTCTCCAAAAATTATCATTTGACTTCGACCTACTAGAACCAAGAGCCTGGTTTGGACAAGCAAACGATGGGTATTGTAAGCTGGAGTGGGAGTGTACCACCCCAAGGCATGACTCCAGCAGCCAACCCATCAAAAGTGAAGAGGTGTGGGTTTATCTGCTGCTTCTTACTGATAATTATGGGGTTGGCTTTTTTCAGACCTCCTTCAACCATCATAAGTGATAGGTCAGCAATGCTTGGGGAAATCACACACTTAAAAACACAGTGGCATACTTCTTAAGATGGAGGAATAGTGCCAGATCTTCTCCCATTCAGACACACAAACTCTTTAGGAGTTCATTTGGTCGTGCTTTTCATGCTGCAGTTTCAACTTAACAGTATGGCAGCAATTTATAGTGTAGAGGGTAAAGCTCATTTCAGAAGGTTAAGAAGTGATAAGGTAGCTCTGTTTAAATATGTGAAGGGATGTCATATTGAGGAGGGAGCAAGCTTGTTTTCTGCTGCTCCAGAGAATAGGACACCATGGAGCAATGGATGCAAACTACAGGAAAAGAGATTCCACCTCAACATTAGGAGGAACCTCCTGACAGTAAGGGCTGTTCAACAATGGAACACACCCTCAGAGAGTGGTGGAATCTCCTTCCTTGGAGGTCTTTAAGCAGAGGCTGGATGGCCAGCTGTCAGGGATGCTTTGATTGAGAGTTCCTGCATGGCAGGGGGTTGGATTGGATGGCCCTTGTGGTCTCTTCTAAGTATATAATTCTATGATTCTATGATTTCAGACAACCTGGTAGAATTCAAAGATGTAGAATCAGTATGTAGAGAGATCTTGTAGCACCTTTGAGACTAACTGAAAGAAAGAAATTGGCAGCATGAGCTTTTGTAGACTTCACTCCACTTCCTCAGATGCATTTGGTTCAGAAGCAACTTGGTCAAACTATAGCCACAGAGCGGGGTCTGAAGCCATATACTACATCCACAGAATATCTGACTGGTTGGAATACACTGGCAAGAAATATGGTCATAATCTTCCATCAGTCAATAGACCAATAGACCAAAGCCATGAAGCTACTCAAAATCAGATTTCAGAGATATGAATGGGTCACAGGTTAGTCAAATGTGGTCCTCCCAATGCTTTGGGGCTACAACTTTCATCAGCCTGGCCAGCCTACTCCTCAGGTGAGGGATTATGGGAGCTGCAATCCAAAAACATCTGAAGAGCTAGTTTCCTTGTATTACTGGAACTAATGCAGGGCAGCAAATGATTAGAAATCTTACTTCTTTGAGTAAGGGACACATTACTTCAGTAACCTTGCAGTTCTTTGAAAGATCACTCATAAGGACACCCAACAATCACCAAATACTTAAACACTGCAGTTAGCAAGGAGGTGAGCTATTCCTGAAATATTGTCAGAAGAGTAACAAGTAGTTTTTCCTCCCATTTCTGACCAGGAACAAGTCTTAAGGAGCAGCCGGACAGGAGAAAGATGAACCTCTCTTATATCAAGTCAAACAATTGGTCCATCTAGCCCAGTACTGTCAACACTGACCCCTATAAGTTCTTTGGGGCTTCAGAAAGGATTCTTTCCTAGCTCTACCTGGAGAGACTTGGTATTACCTGATGGTCTCCCATCCAACAAGGCCTGATTCTGCTTCGCTTTTGAAATGAGATGAGATTGGTGTTTTCAGCACGGCTGTAACATGGTGGTATAGAAGTATGTCACCGTTCTGTGAACAGTGTCACGGAACACAACACTTCATGAGCCAGTATGGGACAGTAGTAAAGAGTGCTTGAAGAGGACTCCCGGATGTGGGTTTGAATTCCCATCCAGTCAGGAAGTTCAGCAGGAGACTTTCTTTCATCCTGACTTACTACACAAGCCTGTTGTGAAAGAAGCAAAAAGGAGAGAGCGACATACAATTGCCCTGAAGTCGCTGAAGAAAGGGAAAATACAGATGGAAACAAAAGCCAACACAGAGCATATCATGGGAAGATTTTACAACTTCTCCTGATAGGTCCCATGGTTTCTAGTTGTTACAGGAGGAAAGAAAGTTGCGACTGTATCTAGTCTTCATTAAAAAAAAGGAAATAAACTCAGTGAAAATGTTTAGCTTAAGCAAGTTTTAGATGGTTCACATACACAGCTCAGTTTCTCCCTCACGCCCCCCCAAAAAAGCAATCTCTACAAAGCATCTTTAAGCCAATGATTCAGAGACTTCTAATTTTCTCAACACCATAAACCTCAAAATATACACACTGCCACTAAGATTGTAAGTCTCAAAACTACCCCATTATGAGCAATACCCACAAATAACTAAATCTCAAAATTAGCATTACTACCAAGCATTATAAATCTCTCAAATAAAAAAAAATCACCTATATAGGTAGAAAAAGCAGGTGTAAGAAAGTCTGTAGGAAAGAGATTGTCATAAAACCCAGAGGAGATTGGAAGGCTCAGAGAAGTCAAAGCGATTACTCACCACTGTATTATTTATCTTTTAAGATATTCATTACATTTGGGATGTGCAAACTTTTTCTTCCGACGCCCATCTGCATCAAGGCAATTGTTCAAAACACCAGATAGCTCTCTTCCAGAAATGGGCAGTTTAAAAATTGTAAATTACTTTTTAAACAGCTATAATTTCTCCCTCTCCTTAAGGCACAGCTCTTTGAGGCATGCTCAAATTATAATGCGAATTCTTCATGATGCTTCCCCCACCCACCCAGCCACCCAAAAAAATTATATAATGGAAGGGGAAGTGTATCTTTCCAAATAGCCACGCTTTTAAACAGACAATTATTCCAATAAAAATAACTTCCAAGTCAAGTTTTGAATTGGTTGGACTGTAAAATCTAAGCCACATCAAAGCTGTAGACTTGTGTATACTTACTTGGGTTGCACCGAAGACAATGGGACTTGCAACTGAATCAATACATAAGGGATGGTTCGGTTACATTAATGCAGGTACTGGGAACCACAAGGCTGAACTACTCCAAAGCACCGTGTGTGGGAATGCTCTTGAGCAGGGGTAGGCAACCTTTTTGAGCCGGGGGCCAGGTTGCTGTCCCTCAGACAACTGGGGGGCCGAAGCCAAAAAATAAATAATTAAATAATTTTAAAAATAAATAAATAAACCGGGACAAATGTAGGACAAAATTTTCAAATGGAGAACACTTTTTAAAATGGAGGACACGCAAAAAAATTTGCTGCTTTTTTTAAAAAAATGTTAATATAAATGTATGTTTCTGAGGCTTCTATAGACAATTGCCCCCCTTGCCCACCGCTTGTCCCCCCTTGCCCGCCACCTCCTGATAGGCCAAAGGCCCCACACCCTCACGCGAGAGGCCAAAGGCTCTGGCGGCAATCGGCGGCAGGACCGGGCTGGGGCCAGTCCTAAGGCTTTGCTGGGCCGCATCCAGCCTGCGGGCCATAGGATGCCTACCCCTGTCCTAAGCAGTTATTTGGAACAGATAGTCTTTAAACCACACATTTGATTCCGCAGAAGACTAGCACTTACAACCACTTCTGTGACTTACACAGGGTCGCAACACACATGAACACATCTTACAAAAAGCAGAGGTGACTGTGTTGGGCATAAGAAAACTTATCAAATTATTTGGCCAAGGAAGGTCAAGCACAAAAAAAAAATGCATGCAAACTTTCAAGATCTTGGGAGCTCTTCTCCTCTTGACTAATGAGGACCTTTGGGCATCTAGAAAGGTTGCACATAGTTTGTGCTGTAATTGTTACTGTTGTGTATGTGTGTGTTGTGTGCCTTCAAGTTGTTTCCAACTTATGGCGACCCTCTCATAGGGTTTTCCTGGCATGATCTGTTCAGGGGAGGTTTGCCATGGCCTTCCCCTGAGGCTGAGAGAGTGTGACTTGCCCTTGCTGAGCAGGGACTTGAACCCTGGTCTCCACAGCCATAGTCCAACATTCAAGCCACTACGCCAGACTGGCTCTCTAATTGTTACCGTTATGGGCATCAAAAATTCTGTGCAAGTTTATTGTCTGACAAAAGACAGCAGAGCCCACTTGGCTGCCAAAATGATTTTGACCTAGAGCGAGCGGAAGTTCTTTTCCAAGAATTTTCTCAAAGTGTTGAGTCACGCTGAATGCTGGCACCAGACCACATAACCCAAGGGGAAGGGACACAAACAAGACACAAACAGACAGCTTCTCACAAAGGTTCAGAAAAGGGATAGATGCCCTTGCAGCAGGGAGGAGGGACGTTCAAGGAAAGCGGGTGGCATTAAGTAGCTTCTTTCTCAAAGGAAGAAGCTGGAGGGCACTGATGTTTTTATTGTGGCAAGTTCATCATAGAGACAGCCAATACATTTATTCAAAGCTGGCCAAAGAAAATACCTCCACCTGCCTTGTTGGGCTTACCTAGATGCAGACCCTGGAAAAATAAAATGTTGGGCTATAATTCCAAGAACATGCTACCTGGGGATCTGGGAGTTTTAGTTAACTTCTCCAGGCTCTGCTTAGATAGTATCCCACAAGGTACTGTACTGCATATTCCATCAGAAAGAAGAATTTTGCTGGACCTATGGAGTCAGAAAGGGCATGGGCAGCTACCTTGAAGAACCCCTCCCTCCCACCTTTGTTATTTCATCTGCAATCTGATGCTTATACAGCCTGCCCTCCAGAACATTGATTCAACCATGCTTGTTTGTGTGGTTGCACACAGAAATGTGCTCTCTTGTCACCTATCTGCACTAAGGTCCTTTTCTGCCCCCATTTTTAAAGTCCAGGCATAAATACCTTTCCAGCTATAATTTCCTTCCATTTCCAGACCTCAGGATATGAAGCCATTGCCTTTATGCAGCCAAAACTGTACCACTTGCAAACTAGAAAGGAGGTATCAACAGACCCAAGTACCTCTCCTCCCCCCCCAAAAAACCTTTAGAAACTATTAAGACAGATGAGACCCAATAGTCAAACGAGACTCAATAGTCAACGAGGACAGAGGATGCTACTTGACCCTGAAAGGGTAAAGAGGGAAAAAACAAAACGGGATGGGAATGGAACAGAAGCACTGAGCCTCTGAATAGAAGCACTTCACAATGCAAAATTATTGTAGCTCCCACTTACCAGTGCCTATATCAAATTTGAAAAGGAGTGAAACAATAGTCAGCTGGGGGCTTCAGCGAGTTCACCTTCTCTTCAATAGGTTGAAAAGGTGAGGGGCAAAAATCACACGCATTCCCATCTGCTCCCCCAACTCATATTCTCTCAAGTGACTCCCGGCTTGCTCCTTCTTATGCCCAGGCTGGACCCTGCCTTTCAGAGCATTCACATAAGGCCATCTCTTCCCCCATTCACCACCTCTAGTGCTGAAACATCTCCTCAAAGACAACCATTCTCAGAAACACTTTGGTACCTCTGCCCTTCCCTACTATCGGTCAGCAACGGAAACACCTCTTCTTCCCCTGCTAATCTGTCTCCACTTTCCTGAGGTCTTCCGTTTCTCCCTTCCACACACACCTCAGATTACAGATTGTAAACCCTTCAGGGCAGGGAATTGTACTCTGTAAGGCACTAGGCATGCCAAGAGCGCTATAGCAAGAGTCAACAAAATGCATTCCCACCCACCCCATCACACACATCACTTGAATAATCTCTTGGCAACCTTCCTCTACTTAGTCACATTTACCACCATTCACAAGTTATGCTCTTTGTTGCATCACTACAGCTCTTCCAGCTAGCACGAGAAAGGACCCTAAAGACGCTTCTCACATGCTGTGAGTAGACTTGGATGCAAATCCATCACATGTGGCCGGTTAGTCTGATAGCGTTTAGCCCTCCTCACACGCACCATACCTCCATGGTTTCCCCCTCACCATCCACTCCCCGTTGGTTTCCTAAATGAAACTAGTGAAACTGATGAAGTCAGGGGAAAGTTGTATCAGTTTCGCCCATTCTTCCTCAGGGTTGACTGCTTTAATTGAAACATAACCATGATGCAGCAACACACTCCTTTGAATCAGGGAAGAGAGGGGAATCTCTACTGATGACATGAGCAGGTTTTCTCTTGATGCTTTCCATTTCACCGGAGTTGAAAGAAAGAGATGGTGAATGAAATCAAGCAAGTGGAGGGGAAAGAAGGACAGCATTGGGGAAGAGAGCCACCGTTATTACTACAAAATAATAACAATAAGCAAGCTTTGTGGAAACTTTGTGACTAACATGGCCATTATGGCATAGGCTTTTATGAGCTAGGGTCCACTTCATCAGATGCATGGAGCACTCTGTTACAAAAATACATGATGGAGAGCTTAGATCATGTAAGAAACTATTCTCAACATGTACAAGTCTACCAGTGTGTAGGTGAATGGCTTCAGATACAGAAGTCATCTATTCACTAGCAACAGAACAGATACAGGCATTGTAAGGCTACCTTCCTGCACAGCCATTGATCAAATCTATCATTCACATAAGCACACTGATAGGAAGAGAGATCTAGAAAGCAGTTTAAAAGAGCAAGAGGGAGACATTAGCTTGAGTTGGTTCACATGTCACAAACAAGGCATGGCTATGTCAAAAACTAACCTTCCACTTCTAGGAATGTCCAGATCTGCTGAACTAAAAGTCCTAGCACGCCTAGCCCATGTTGCCATGCTGGCTGAGCATTATGGTAGTTGCAGTCCAATGCCCCCAGAGTGTACTAGGTCGGAGAAAGCTGAGTAAGATAACCAACAGAGCTACAAGTTCTACACATCTAGCCACTTCACCGTAATTCCACAGGAACTAAGAAGGCAAGACAGACAAAACACAACCTTAAAGACACACATAGCCTATTCAAACAGGCATGAGGCACCCATGAGTGCTTTAGCAGCAAAGGTGGCAAAATGTCCTGTTTTCCAGGTTGGGAGGCACAAGAGAGTGAAATAAGAAAAATGCAATGTCTTTGCCAAAGAGCTATTCCATCACCTTTTAAAAAATATATCTTTTTGCCCCTTTCCCTCCTGGCCAACACCCAGGGTCACTGTAATGCCCTGAACGCACACATTCCCAACCCTGAGACTGCTTACAAAGCTCGCTGCAAAAAGTGAGGGAACTTTGAGTCCTCCAGCTGCTTTGCGCTACAACTCCCTGCAGGGTGGGGCTGATGGGAACTGTAGGCCAACACATATGTTGACACAGATGTTTCCCATCACTGTCCTAGAGTAGAATACGGCTCATGGGAAAAGGTCAGTGAATCTCTTCCCCTTACACCAGAGATGCTATTGGATGGCAACTCCCTACAGCCCTAGCCAACATAGCCTACGGTACGAAACGCTGGCAATTACAGTACAATAACTGGAGGGCTGTATGATTCTCAGGCTGCCTTACACTAACCATACAGCTGTAGATCATGATCAGAAGCCCATCTTTGGTGGCATGATGTTGGACAGATGCCCCTTGGGAGCCAATAAACAGTTACCCCCTTCCTCCCGCCACTGCCAAGCAGCAAACTGAATTACTTGGACTGGTTTGCATCAGAGCAACATACTGAAAGAGCCTGCTCATGAAAGGATAACCCATGAGCTGTGATCTCAAGTCAGAGTGTTGGTCTCCTAAGTCCTTCAAAGTCCTGAGACATTACAGCCATCTGAAGTCCCTTGGCAGTCACAAGGCTTGCGTGCCTGAGATAACTGAAGATACATCTGCAGATAAACAACTTTGCACACTCTCTAAACAAGAAATAGTTCCTATTCTATATGATATAGTTCTCGCTTTCACACACACACACTCAAAGTACGCAGATATGCTCTGACTATTTGGCAAAGAGTAAAAGATGTAAGCTAGCCCTCTCTTATCTCGGTTCTTCTCGGAACAGGGCAGGGACGAAGCTCAGAGGGTGTGCACATTCTGAGTGTGTGCCACATACATCGTGCATCTTATTGGAAACATGTCTATAGGGTCAGGAAAAGCCCCGTATGCACACTACACATGCCTCTACCTTGTTTTAGAGGAAAATCATGGCTCCTGGAACCATGCAGAAGCAGCAGGTCTCCTCACTGAAAGAAAGAAAAATCCGTAACTGCACCCATAAAATGGGTGAGGTCAAATGCCAACCACATGTGGCAAGGATTTGGTCCCCTGTCTTCTGAACCTGCCAACATAGAATCATGAGGCCCTCATCACTTCAGATGAAACTAAATAATACATGGAAAGGGTGATGGTGGTGTGTGCCATGCATACAGGAGCTGAGCAGAGCTGGGAAGTGTAACCGACATGTGAGAGCAGAGGAGCCAGGCAGCTCTAGGTGATGAGAAGGTTTGAGCAAGCTCACATAGTTGCAAAGAACTGGGAGCTGAAAGACAGGCTGGATGAGGCAAGAGGCGAACCACAGGCCTCCCATGAATTCACACCCAAGACCATAGCTTGGCGGCAGAACACACGTTTTGCATCCAGGACCCCACTTCAGTCCCCTTATCCAGCTATAGCAGGAGCGGGGAAACTTTGGCCCTCTAGTCACTTTGAACAGCAACTCTCATAATCTAATAGTGTTTAGTCAAGTATTGTGGCATTTGCAGTCCCAACACATCCATAGACACCAATGCTCATCCCTGAAGTAGGCAATGGGAAAACTGTTCTGATCAAGTCTCCACCTACTCATCAAAGTAGACCATACTGGGCTGAATGAAAAAGTAACCTGGCATGGCAAGTGTATAAAAAGAAAAGAAAATTTATATAGTCTAACACATGCCTGTTAATGTACGATTGGTAGGAGGGGGATTAGAGAGCCTTAGGTATCAGCTTCATATAAAGCCAGAAATTCTGCTCCCCCCCAATTCCTAGGCAGAAAAATTAAAATGTTTCTGATCTCACCAAAGCTACATGCGCGTTTCCACTCCCTCTCTTTTCTCCATGAAGGTGTGATGGACAATGTATGTTTTAAGTACTCCAGCAAGAGGGGGTCAAGGATTCTTTCCACTGACAAGACATCATCATGTACATGGTCTTAAAGTGGAGTGGGTAAATGAGGCCCCTTGGATGTTGGAGAACTGCAAATCTCAGCACACCCATCCAGCATAGACAACTGCAAGAAATTATGGTGGTTGCAAAAATTCAACAACTCTTGAGAAGCCAGTGTTACCCATCCAGGTCCTAGATGTCTCATGCTTTGGGCAAAAGCTTTGGGCCTTTTCTTTCTTTCTCCCTTCTTCTGTGGATGAAAACAAAAACACAGCCACCAAAACATCCCCAAGCTAAGGTTTTCAAGGAATTAACTCCTTGTTTGTAACCTCCCCAGTACAAAAACCACCCAGTTCTTGGGGCAGACAATATGGGCTACTGAACATGACAAGAGCTGTCATTCCAATGACGACAAGCACACATGCACACGCGCGCACACAGATGCTTCTCCTCCAGAACAGCTGACTTCAAGCACACAGCTAGGCACTGGTTATTAACAAAATGAGAAATCTGATATATAGAAAGAAAACACTATTGTGGAGATTAATCCTGTGTCAGAGACTGTAGCCAACACTGGGCCCTCATCCAAAGACTGACAAAGCAACATGAGCATTTCTGCCCACCTATCACTGCAGGTACAGCTGCACTGGGACATTTCTCCCACTGCAAGTCAGTGCTTTTTCAAGTGTATTTCCCATTTACTATCCAAGCCTGGACTATTGTGCACTTTGGTTTCCCCCTTGTACTCCCAAACCCTGGGACCAAAAGAAGAATAACTCTCTCTCTCTCTCTCTCTCTCTCTCTCTCTCTCTCTCTCTCTCGGAATTGCCGCTCAAAGCATAACTAATTTTGACAAGTTTGGACGTCCAGAAGTTTAGCTCCTTCAACAGGAGGCAACCATCAGACCAGTTAGAAATGTTTTTACGTCAGTTTTTGTAGGATGATGAAAAGGATTTGGGGGACTTCAGATCCTAAAACAGAGAGCAAGAAGGGAGAGAGAAAGAGAATAGACATATTGTTAATACAGCACATCAGGAGACCTCCTTTGCCATAGTAACTGCAGCACAATGACATGAAATATCTACCGCACTATAGCTACATTCCAGAAGACTATAGTATTGGCCTGTAGAAGCATGGCAAAAGTTCTTTCATTTTCTTGGGGCATAAGATCTCTCACCGGCAATCTGAGACGGCATGAGAAAGTTTGTCCCGCAACAAGGCTGTTCGAAGCCGGCTCCAGTTAAATCAATATCATCAGGGCTGCGTGATACAGAGAAACTTCTCACTGGCCAGCAACTGAGAGCGCAAAGGAGAAGAAAGGTTCACATCTAGCATGTGAGGCACCCCAGAACTGCTCACGTTTTGGATTGCCCCAACCCAAGATAGAGAACTGGGACAAATGCCAGCACCCTTTTAAAAAAATGCCCCAGCATGGCTTGAATCAAGCTTCAACTTCCGACTGCAATACAATCGCCTGAATTATAACTCCAAAAGGTGGTTTTAAACCACTTTTCCATCCCAGCTATCAGTTCAGAGCATGGCTCTTTCTCCTTTAGGCAAACAGCATACGGCTAGGTTTCAATATGCAGTTATTTTAAAGGCAAATCTCCCGCTTCAGAGCTAGGCTTGGCTTCTTTGGTAAGAAACGGAACAGCTGAACCCCTTGTTAATTTTTCACCAAGTCCAACCAGGGAAGCATGCCCAGCCAGGCTGAAATACAACCGCCACCGCCACCCTTGCGCACTCTCTCCAGCCCTTCCCCCTCTTCTTCAGACCCCATTGAGCTTAAGCTGTCACAGAGCCCACATAATGGCTGAATCACAAATGCAATTCGTTTCTGCCTCTTCCTCCCCCCACAGCGCCCACCAAACCTTTCCAAGGCAACATCTGCTACTGGGTTGCTGAAACCATGGCACTCTCAGGGGCAAAAGCTTCCATAGTTCTCACTAAAACCCAGAAATGCTTCGAGGCAATAGAAGACGCCTAGGCAAAAATGCTTTTAAAAAAAAAAGAATTTAAGTACCAGTGCAAACTGCAGGAAAGATGCACATATGTACCCATGCGTGCGTTGTGAGGGTAATGTTCATTTTCTTGAAAAGGCAGTGAGGCCTACGTCTCTCATTCAGCTTTGAAGATGCCCCTCCAAGATGGCACAGGGTTGGAAGGCCCCATCTGGCAATGCAAACTCACATCCCCGAGTTTGATCTTGACCCGAAAGCCAAAGTAGGCTTCTCCGTCGGCTCTCCTCATTTCATTTTCCACCCAGGCGTCAGAACAAAGATACATGTGCTTTTCCACTCCCTCATTTTCCTTTATGAATAGGCAACTGGCAATTTATGTTTTAAGGAGCTTTGTTATCAGCCATCTCTCTCTCTCTCTCTCACACACACACACACACACACACACACACTCCATCGCCTCACCACACTGGCATTTCTAGTTGCCTTTCTTTCTCCACAATTTCGTTATTTCTCTAGGAGAAGTTGAGAGCCGCAGAAAGCCGAGTAGTTTGGGTATAAACCCTTTTCCAGACTTAAGCAAACAATAAACCACCACCCATCCCATCCCATCCCACCTTACCACACAATTTCTTTTACTAAACAAGCTCCAGCCCATTGCAGGCTATCACAATATTTCAGGGGGCCTTCAGCCACCTTTTCGCCACAAGTAGTTCTGTATATACCAGCTTCCTTACAAACGACTGCTTTACTTCAGACCGCCTTTTTAAACACCAATTACATTTTTAAAAAATATCAGAGTATGAGCTGACCTTTTGGCCAAAAAGCCCCAAACCCAGGCCACCCTTGTTCTAAAACTGTACTAAAACATTTTCAGATGCATCTGCACCCACCTTTGAAAACTAAAGGTGGGTACAGCTGCATCTGAAAAAGTAAGTATCCCATGGGAACAATGGCATGCAGATCTCAAAAGACCGTCAAGGGAATTTACCCCCATGTTGGCATATGTGCATCCCTTTCCTAAACAGGACACAAAAGCAACTACAAAGGTAGGTACACACACCTCCATTTCTTGGTATTCTTTGCAATGATGTAGCCATGCACTCAAGGTCCGTGTTTAAGGTTATTTTTCTAAAGGAATGAGTGGGTGTGCCCACATCAGAAGGTGTATTTAAGTCTGTGGGTGCTATGCACACATGTGTAAAGAATGCAACAAAACAAGGCATTTATGCATTTAACAAATGCAGAGTAGGTCATTCTTACATTTATTTTTGATTCCTAGTTGAGGATACAGTTGGAGGTGGGGGCAAGATGCCCAGGGATGTGCTTTTTAAAAAAGAGACAAAGACTGCACTCAGTAAGAACTACCTGTAGACCCCACTGAAAGTAACAGGATTTGTGCCCATGTTTAAAAGAAACACAGCAACCATCCCATATTCCAGCTGTGACTTCAGAAGACAAACTAGTCTAAAACTAGTATGTAGAGAGATCCTGTAGTACCTTTGGGACAAACTGAAAGAACAAAATTGGCAGCATGAGCTTTTGTGGACTTCAGTCTACTTCCTCAGATACATTTGGTGCATTCTATGAAAGCTCACGCTGCCAATTTCTCTCTTTCATTTAGTCTCAAAGATGCTACAAGATCTCTCTATGTACTGATTCTACAGACTACACATGAGCCCTGTGGCACCTTCAAGTTTAGCATTTATTGTAGCATGGGCTTTTGTGGACTCTAGCTCACTTTACTGGATGCAAGAAGCACGATCCAGAAATTTAGGGTTTGGGTGGGATTATATTGATGTCAGACTGAAATTAAATGAAGAATGTACTGACACTGACTATGCATCTGTCTTGAAGGTACCATTGAACTCTTGCTGCTTTTGCTGCCAACAGATTTAGCATGTCTATTTCTTTGGAAACTGGTTTCAAATAATTGAACCTAAAGTAATTGCTTCCAGTACTTTTAGGACTCAGTCATTTAATGAAAAGGCATTGAAGCAGCAATTGACAACTGTGGAAATAAGTCAGTTGCCTTTTCTATGGCAGGCAGAAGTGTAAGAGCCCTGGTCCTGAAGAGCCATTTACAGTGCCTACCTGACCTGTTACCATAAAAGCTAGTGTTTTGAGTCTGAAAAAAGCACACACTCCAACTTGAACTCTGTTCAAAATAAGTTGTTCTCTCTCTCTCTCTCTCTCTCTCTCACACACACACACTTTTCCCACCATTATTTGTGCTAGTAACTACTTTAATGAAACTGAGGTCCAAAATACACTGGAGAAACAATCCAGTTTGGGACTGCTTGAATTGCCCTGGCTCAATGCTAGGGAATTCGGGGAACTCTAGCTTTGTTGAGACATTTAGCCTGCTCCATCAGAGAGCTCTGGTGCCATAATAAACTATAACTCCCAGGATGCCCTAGCACTGAGCCAGGGCAGTTCAAGCAGTCTCAAACTGGATTACTTCTGCAGTGTGCGCTGGACCTGGGTGAACTTAATAAAATCTGCTTTCTGGTCACCAAACATTTCCCATCCACTTCAACCAACATATTCCCGTCCCCTATATAGCCCCAATTGGCTATTATTGGAGCGCATGGAGTATCAGGACATGGGTTTTTCAACAGATTGCATCTAGGAGAATACGCATCTACAAAAAAACAGGCACAGTTGGTTGTGTTTCATAGAATCACAGAATTCAAGTTGTTTCCAACTTACGACAACTCTAAGGCAACCTTGCCATGGCAAGATTTTCTTGGCAAGATTTGTTCAGAGGGGTTTTTGTCTTTGCCTGCCTCTGAAGCCGAGAGGGTGCAACTCACCCAAAGTCACACAGTGGGCTTCCAAACCCAAGCAGGGATTTGAACCCTGGTCTCTAGCATCAGAGTACAACACTCAAACCATCATACCATGCTATGCTGGCTCTCTCCCAGCTCAAGCAGCAGCATCAAAACGAACGCAACTCATTACAGTCAGCCCTCCTTACCCACAGATTTTTTTATGCACAGATTCAAGTAGCCACAGCATGAAAATGCTTTAAAATATATATAAATTCCCGAAAGCAAACCTTGATTTTGCTATTTTATATATATTTTCTATGCCAGTGTATTGAATGGGTGCACGGATTTTGTTACCCACGGGGGTCCTGGAACCAAACCCCAGCGGATACCAAGGGCCCACTGTACTTCCATTAATTCCAATGGGTCAACCCTAACTGGGACAAAACAGTGGCTTCAGTTCTCATCCTCTCTTTTATAAAAGCAATGTTTAAAGGTTTCCAGCGCTCCCTCTGTGGCCCTTTCACCCAAGGCAATGACACAACAGCCTTTGCCAAAGGACTAAACAAGAAGCCAGCTGGAAGGACTGATAAAAGAGGGCAAAAAAATGGCCCTTGGTGTGGAGACAATGGAGCCGGCATCGGTGGTGGGCAAGAGAAAATAGGCACCCATGTTTTGCATATCCCAGTGCCCACATTTATGTTGAATTCAAAGATATAGCCATGTTAGTCTATAGAATCAGTATGTACAGCTTTCAGAGAGCTTTCTGAGACTTCAGTCTACTTCCTCAGATGCATTTGGGAAGTAGACTTAAGTTTAGGAAAGCTCACACTGCCACTTTCTTTCTTTCAGCGAGTCTCAAAGATGCTGCCAGACCTCTCCACATTTATGTGGAAGTAACTTCCCAAGGAGAGCCCTTCCTACCTTCTTTTCCCACTTCACCAACAGAAGGAGGGCTAAACCAGAGCAGATAGGATAGCAGCAACTGGCCCAGCAACCACAAAAACAAAAAATCCCACAACTGAAGCAGCTTTCACTTGTAACTATCAGTCTTCTAGTTAGAGACCCATGGAGGCTTTTCTCATGCAGAAAGGGATTTCATTCATTAAAGCATCAAAAGCAACTGGAGGAAAGAAGAAGAGAAAGAGAAGTAGCAGCTTATGAATCTTCCCCATGAAAGCCTGGGTCTGGATGCTAGCCTCCAGGTCAAAAGTTGGCAAACTTCTCTTTTTCTCATACCCGGAACTATGCCTGTTTCACTAGACATATAGATAGACTGGCTGGCTTAATACCTGGTGGAGTTAATGTGTGTTCAAGTTTCAAAAAGGAAAAGCTGAGTCTGGCACCACAAGAGCAGACTGACAGCAAACACTGCCAAAATATGTAGTCCCTTTCAATGGAAGGCTAGCCTCAAGACGCCTCAAGGCACCAGATTGCCCTTTGAGCTTGAATGCTAAGCAGGGTCAGTTCTGGTTAGCCCTTGGAAGGAAGACTGCAAAGGAATCCCAGGTGCTGGAGGTTTGGTTTCAGAGGCAGGCACTGGCAAAACCCACCTCCCAGAGATACTTGACCTAAGGAAAAATGGTAGCCACACATTGACAGGCGACACACACAAACACCTTAAAGACGCCAGATCCTGCCTGATTTTGGAAGCCAAGCAGGGTCAGGCCTGGACAGGACTGGGACGGGAGACCAACAAGGAATCCCAGGTGCAGTAGGCTCTGTGTGGGAGGAAAGAACAGACAAAACCACCTCTGAGGATTCGTTGGCGAAGAAAACCCTATGGAAAATCTATGGGCCGACACACACACACACACACACACACACCCAACAGGCATCTGATCTGGGAAGCTAAGCAGGGTCATCCCTGGCTAGTCCTAGGGAGGGAAGCTGCCCAGGTGCCAAGCCACCTCTGAGGAGTCCTTGCCTGAGAAAACCCTCTGAAAAACCTATGGGTCAAGAAACGCCAGGGGCACACAAAGAGTGCCTCAAAGGCCCCAGGTCCCGCCTGACTGACCTGGGAAGCTAAACTGGTCCAGCTTGGGTCGGCACTTGGGTGGGAGACCGCCAAGGCATCCCTGTTGGGGATGCTTTGATGGCGAGTCCCTGCATGGCAGAAGGGAGTTGGACTGGATGGCCCTGGGGGGTCTCTTCCAACTCTAGGATCCTATGAATCCCTTGGTGACTATAGAGTTCCCAAGTCCTGGCCCACATGGGCAAGTGTCTAAGATGTGAAGTTCCCAAAGCCTTGCCATTTTCTGCCTGTGCTGAGGGTGAAAAGTCCCAAAGAGACATTTTATTATAGAGCAGTTGGTCAGAGTACCTTCCTTTGCCATGCTTTTCTCTGGCGCTGACCAGATAGTTCTTTGTATTGGAATTGGGGCAGAATTTCGCCGCCTCCTAAGATTCGATGAGTCCTTTGCCAACAACAACAACAACAACAACAACACACACACACACACACAAAAGGAAAACCCAACCAAACAAAGCCCTGACTCTATAATAGAGATGGAGGCAGAGAAGGAAGAGAAAGAGAGAGATACACACAGAGAGAGACAAGGGATGGAAGGAGGCGGGTGGCAAAAGTTCAAACTTGGCTCTTGGGCATGGTGCCCCCCCCCAAAAAAAAAAAAAGGACCAGACCGTGGGCATGGCTCCCTTTGCCATCTTTTTGGGGGGGCTCTCTTCAAAGATATTCCAAGAAAAGAAGAAGATGGAGGGAAGGGGGTCCCTCGCCTTGCCTTGCTTTGCCAGCCTCGCCAACCACTCTCTGATGGAGGAGAAGGGGGGGGGGGTTTAAACCCAAACCCGTGTTAACCCTTTCCCACACAAACGCACTTCCACGTGCATGCCCCCTTTCTCCTGTCTTGTGCCACCACTCCCTCAAGGGCTCGACGGGGCAAAGGGGAAACCCTTCAAAGGGTGCTGGGGGGGGAGGTCCCTCTCCTCCCTCCCCGGTGCCCCCTTTCTCTTCTTTCCCTCAGCCCCAGAGCCTGGCAGAGCCCCATGCCCACCATGCCAAGCCAAGGAGGGAAAGGTGTGGGTGTGTCTGACTCTCTCTCTCTCTCTCTCTCTCTCTCCTCGGTCTGGAGGGCGCAGGGGTGTGTGTGCCCCCTCCGTGCCCCCCTCGGAGAGCGTGGGACCCGCTTTCGCCCTCCCAAGGGGTGCCTTTGCTGAGGGGGCTGCTTCTTCCCTCACAAGTTGGGAGGCATTTCATTCAAAGGGGAGGGGGGTGTCGTTGCTGCTGGGTCTGTGGGGCTTTTCTCGGGGTGCCTCCTTTCCCCTCAGCATTTGCCCCGAGAGCGGCGAGCCCCTTCCCTCTCCTTGCCGCCCTCCCTCCGTTCTTTGTGTCCAGAGAGGCGGCGGCAGCCCGAGTCCGCTTCCAAGAGAGAGAGCCCCGGGGGCTGCCTCGTCTTCCCGCCCCCTTGGCCTCACCTTTGGAAGAAGGGCATGCTTGCTCCCCGCCGGCGGCGCCTTCTTCCCGGGCTCCCGCTTGCCTCGGCCTCCCTCCGCCGCCACCACGACGACGCCCCCTCGGCCGCCCCGGTTTATAGCCCTCCCTCCGCCTCAGCGCCGGCCTCCCAGCGCCATCTTGGCCGCGCGTGACGTCGCCGCCGCCGGGCCTCAGGCGCCCTCCTCCTCCTCTCCCTCCTCAGCCCTCCGCACCCCTGACCCCAAAGAATGGCCGCCCTCGCCGCCTCGGGAGCGCCTTCTTCTTCGCCTCAGCCCTTGCCTCTCCCCGCGGAGGCGAAGAAGAAGGGGCGCCTCTTGACCCCGCTTCCCAGCCCCAGAGGAGGCCTCCCTCCCTCCCTCCCTCCTCCAATGTTTCAACGCTTCAACACGGGGCCTTTGGACCAGGGCTCAGTGGATCGACGTCGAAGCGAAACGAACGCGCGTCGAGAGCAGCCCGCAAGCGAAGTCGTGGCGCGAACGAGGCTGGCGCGCAAAGAAAGTGCGCTCGCTCTGAGCTCCCGAAAGTCCAAAGAGGCGCCTTAATGCCTCTCAGCCAGCGTTTTCAGGGCGGGTTTGGTCGTGGGGAAGCGATCTGCCTGTATTCAGGGGAGAACCCCCCGATTAACACCGACAACATCTTCCTTGTCCCTTTGAAAGGGAGGGAGGGTCGTCCGGAAGGGGCCTCGATCGGCAAGGAAGAAAGGCACGTTGTTGTTCATGAGGGAAGGAGTTCATTCATTCATTGGGATGGTGGTGGTTGGGATTGTTCTCGACACGTGTCTTTGGGCCGGAGGGAAGGAGAGCGGCTGAGGCCATCCTGGAAGCGCCTCAGGAGACAGGATTGGGGCGATCCTGAAAAGCTTGAAGGAGGCGGGGGAGGAAGGGAAGGGGTGCCTGGTGGTGGAAGGCCATCCTGAAAACACTTGAGGAGATGGAGGGAGGACTGGGGAGAAACTGGTCGAAGGCCAAGCTCTGTGGGTCTGTAGGGTCGTCTGCAGAGAGATCTTGGAGCCTCTTTGGAGTTTATCAGACTAGGGAAATTGGAAGTCCAATCCAATGGCAATCCAAACACAGTTCTGGGGTTTCATGTTATCGTTTTGATAGACTGCCACACACAATTTCGGGCAATGGCAATCTCTTGTCAGGCAATGGGAAGTCACTTCAAATGCAATTCACATTCACGTATATTCACTGGACTTGCGAATTCACGTAAATGCGTTCTGGCCCCACTTTCTTTTCATTCAAAATTAAGAGAAATTCCTCCCATGTGATAAGCTCCCTTGAGACTCCCTGGAAGGAAGCATTCAAAGCTCTGGCCTTGTTCGTCTGTAGAGAGGCCTTGGAGCCCCCCTTTGAGGCTCACCAAAAGGAAGAAGTTGCCACCAGAAGCCTTCCTAGGCTTCAGCCCACCTCCTCAGATGCATTCAACATGTTCAAACTACCAAAATGTATCCGTAGGATCCCAAGCTCTAGCCCTGGGAGTCTCTGGGATCAGTCCGTAGAGAAGCCTTGGAGCCCCTTTGAGACTCGGCAAAAGAAAGAAGTTGGCAGCAGGAGCCTTCCTAGGCATTGGTTCACTTCCAAATGTATCTGAGGAGGTACATGGAAGTTTATGGAAGCTACGGAGATCTTTAAGACCCAACAAAAGAACAAATGTAAAGCTATCACCTTATGAGTCTATAGAGAGGCCTTGGCGCCCCTTTGAGACTCACTGGAAGAAAGAAGTGGGCAGCAGGGGCTTCCCCAGGCTTCAGCCCACTTCCTCAGATGCATTTGGGGGGAACGTGGTTCAAGATGAAGGGCAGAGGGAGAATTGGGGATGGGGGGAGTGGTTCATGGTGGAAGGCGATCCTGAAAGCACCAAGGAGATGAAGAACTGGGGGGAAGTGGTTCAAGATGAAAGGCAATCCTCCTGAAGACTCTTGAGGAGGTGGAAAGAGGGATGGAGAATTGGGAGGAAAGTGCTTCAAGGAGCTGGGTTGATCCTGAAAACATTGAAGGAGGAGGTGGGGAAGGGAAAGAGGGGAGAGTGGTTCATGGTTGAGGGAGATCCTGAAAACACTTAAGGAGATGGAGGGAAGGAAAGAGAATGGGGAGGGAAAGTGGTTCACAATGGAGGAAGATCCTGAAAACACTAAGGAGATGGAGGGAGAACTGGGGAGAAAGTGGTTTAAGATGAAAGGTGGTCCTGAAAACACTTAAGATGGAGGGAAGGAGGTAGAATTGCGGGGAAAGTGGTTCATGATGGAGGGCAGCCCTGAAAACACTTAAGGAGATGGAAAGAGGGGAACCTTTGGGTTTGTTTGTTTGTTTGCATTGGTGGACTCGGGTTTTTTTGTTTTGGACTCATTTTTGTGCAACGTTTGGTGACAACTTGTAAAAGCAGTAATTATAACAGTCACAGGCAACAACATCTTATCCTTTGTTTTTTGTGAGTTTTTTCGGGCTCTGTGGCCATGTTCTAGAAGAGTTTATTCCTGACGTTTTGCCAGCATCTGTGGATGGCATCTTCAGAGAATGCTGGCATGGAAGAGAATAGGGTGCGTGTGTGTGTGTGTGTGTGTGTGTGTGTATACACTGTGTGATCCTGGGTAAAGAGGAGTGATTCCCATGTTAATCTGGATCACACAGTATATATATACCCCACTCTCTTCCATGCCAGCACTCTCTGAAGATGCCAGCCACAGATGCTGGCGAAACGTCAGGAATAAACTCTTCTAGAACATGGCCACAGAGCCCAAAAAACCCACAAAAAACTATGGATGCCACCAATGAAAGCCTTCGACTTCACATCTTATTCTTTGTTTCTTTTCCTTCTAGACCATCTTTCTCCTGGAGAGGAACCCAAAGTGGCTCGCAGATAATAAAATCATTGAAAAACACGGGGTATGTATTTTTAATTATCGTTTAAACTTTTTGTATGTTTTTGTATTCATTTTATACTATTTTTTCTTATTATTCTTATTCTTATTCTTATTCTTATTATCTTGCTCTTTTCCCAGAACTGGTACTCAGAGCGGCTTCACAACATTAAAGGAACAATACAATTAACACTATTAATAATGTTTAATCTCAGGATTGGGTCTTTTTTGGAGGGAGAAAGGCAGCATGGAAGTGAAATAAATAAATTCAACCAAAGACTTGACAATGAAAACAAAATTAAAATCTTGCTAAAACCATATCAAACTGTATTAAAAATACAGAAGTTTAAAACGCACACACACAAAACCAACCGTTTTCAAACACCTGAAGACCCAACACTTGTTTTGTATGGCATGAATCGCAGCAAAGTAGGACCTCCGTTGGCAGAATCATATACACTCGTCCCTCCACATTTGTGGATTTGATTATTCATGGATTTTATTGATATGTTTGTTCTCTCTAGGACTCTCTAGGTCCTCCAGCACAACTCTGCGGTCAACTTGAACCAAAAGTTGTAACGAAGGGCCAAGGGATTCCTAGAGAGGACTCTCCACTAGGCATTTGTAGTTCCTCCAATGCAATTCGATGGTCAATGTCTGGCAGAGGTTGACCACAGAGTTGCACTGGAGGACCTAGAGGTTCTTAGAGAGGTATTCACTCTTACTGTTTTTGTTATTTGCTGTTTTACCACATTCACAGGGGTCCTGTGCCCGACCCCAGAGAATGTGGAGGGCCAAGTGTACATACTTGGGTGCCTGCGGGGGGGGGGGGGGGAAAAAGAATGGGGTAAGAGAGAAGCAAAATGCAAAAAAGTTACAAAGTGGTGGTTATCCTAACACTGGACATCAACAAACAGGTGTTAAGATAGACATCCTTGCTCAGATGAATTGATTCCCACATGCAGCACGGGCTATTTTTTTTAACAGAAAAAAGCAAACTTGTCCCCATTCAAGCCATAGGACAGGGGTAGGCAACCTTTTTGAGCCGGGGGCCGGGTTGCTGTCCCTCAAACAACTGGGAGGCCGAAGCCAAAAAATAAATAATTAAATATTTTTTAAAAAAAAAAATTAAATATATAAATAAACCAGGACAAATGTAGGACAAAATTTTCAAATGGAAGATACTTTTTTTAAAAAAATGGAGGACATGCAAAAAAATTTGCTGATTTTTAAAAAAATGTTAGTATAAATGCATGTTTCTGAGGCTTCTATAGACAATTGCCCCCCCAAAGGCCCCGGCGGCCATCGCAAAGGCCCCGGCGGCAAACGGCGGCAGGACCGGGCTGGGGCCGGTCCCATGGCCTTGCCGGGCCGCATCCGGCCCGCGGGCCGCAGGTTGCCTACCCCTGCCATAGGAGATGGTACTGAAAGGTTTTGTGAATTCTTTGCTCAGCGGGTTTTTTGCACCAAAACCTGTCTTTGAAATTCTTTTGTTCAAAGGTGGCCACACTGAGGTCAGAAACAGAGCGCTGAATCCTACCAGTTAGACGTATAGAACCCACTGCAGAATGGTAAAGCAACATGTGAAGTCGAAGGCTTTCATGGCCGGAATCCATAGTTTTTTGTGGCTTTGTGGTTTTTTTGTGGGCAAGATGCCAGCAACAGAAACGTCAGGAAGAAACTCTTCTAGAACATGGCCACAGAGCCCGAAAAACCCACAAAAAACTAAGGTAAAGTGACACTTCTGTAAATAGCGTGGACTCAATACATCTACTCTAGTTCGGACTACCAGTCATATTAGGCTTCTTCGAAGGCTGCATATGCACTGGGGAAATAACTACCATTCCCAGAATGCCCTAGCATGGAGCCTTGGCAGTCAAAGTGGTATCAAACCAGGTTGTGCGGATGCATCCTAGGAGGGAAGTGTCATTCTCAACAGGCTACAAAACAGCGTAACAGAGCATACTACTACAACACTTTCCTGTTCCAATGCCATCCCTTTCCCCTCTTAGTACATATACTTAGTACAAATCCCAGGATTCCATAGCATAGAGGCATAGCAGTTAAAGCAGAGTCAAACCAGATTAATTCTGCAGTGCAGATGCAGCCAAGGAGTGAGAATGTTAGTTCCTGGGCAGTAGTGCCATGAATGTTTGCAGCGCACTAGAGACTTAGTGCGGTACAGTGATAAAAATGTGCTATTCAAATCCCTGGCCAGCTGGGAAATGCATTGGCCGACTTTGGACAAGTCCCTCTCTCACACACAGAGACACACTTTGTTCCTCAGCCTGTCCCACCTCACAGGGTTGTTGTAAGGATCAACAGCAGGGGAGAAGAGATGCTGCTTTGAAGTCTCTGGAAGACAGGCAAGAAATATACGTAACTAATAATTAATATTGAACCTCGGAGATGTGTAAAGAAGAACCTGGCATCGCAGTGCCGCATAGGCAATTAAACATGGCATGGGGCCAGAATTGCTAAGGGCAAACAAAGCTTAGTTGGCACAGGCGCCGCTCTTTTCCCGAGCGGCTGCTTTCAATCCCTTTCGAAGCGCTCACCGAAACACCTTTAGAGAGGAGCCTTTTTCAACATCTCCACCCCCCACCCCCCAGTTGCCTCGGTATTTGTTTTAATATCCTTAAGGCTTATGTTTTAAAAGTATTTTGAATGTATTGTTTGCTTGTTTTCCCTGTTCCTTTTTGGACAGATTGAAAGATGAGACACATCAACGTTACTGGGCAGTCTGTGCCAAACGAAAGCACAAAGCTCAGTCCGCTTTGTCTGCCCAGACAAATAAAAGATAAGAGAGAAACCAACAGTGTCCGAAGAGCCCCGACCTTTAGTCTCCTAACTGTCCACATAGAGAAGAAGAATCCTCCAGACGTAGGACAACCAAACTGAGATCAGGGAGTGTTTGTGTTTAAAGCAAAGCTTGGGCCTATCTAGGACACGTTCCTATACTCCCAGGCAAAACTGGATTAAAACTGGGACGACAATACAGTCGGCCCTTCATGTCCACGGATTCCACTACCGAAGGCCTGAAAACTCCAAAAATGGAAAGTTCCCAAAAGCAAACCTTGATTTTGACATTTTATATAAGGGACACCACTATTTTTATTGTTTTTGTTTATGGGAGTGGGTTAGGGGATTGTGTAGAGTTGGTTTTTGTTTTATAATTTGCATTCTGTATATTTTGTATATTTCTGTGTTTTACTGAAATGTATTGTAACCCACCTCGATCTGTAGGGAGAGGTGAGATATAAATAAATGTATTATTATTATTATTATTATTATTATTATTATTATTATTATATGGGACTTGAGCATCCACAGATTTTGGTATGGGGGGGGGGGTGTCCTGGAACCAAAACCCAGCCGATACCAAGAGTCCACTGTTGTGGGTTTTTTTTGCCTCTGTTCTGGTGGTTCCTACACACATTGGCCGCATCCACATTGCCAAAATAATCTAGGTTGACACCACTTTAACCACCACGGCTCAATGCTGTGAAATTCTGAGAGTTGCAGTTTGTTGTAGTACCAGAGCCCTAAGTATGAACAAAGTTTAAATGGCTCACCAAATTTATATTTCCCGGGATCCTAGAGCACTGAGCAGTTAAAGCAGATTATTTCTGCAGTGCTTCATTTCCATGTCATCTTTCTCCCACGATGGCAGCTTCCAAAAAAGGGAAATTAAAAACGTTTACAATCAGTTAAAACCAATAAAAAATTCCCAGATTGAACACCATAAAATAATTCAAAAGTGATGCAAAAGTTTAAAAGAAACAAAATCCACAAATGAAAAAGCACCTCTCTTTTCATTGCTTTCCCTTAAGAATTGCGTTTAAGCAACTAATTGTAATGATGGCACCAAACCAGGGGCTTTTGGTCTGTAACCGTTGACTGTTAGAAAGTAACCCTCTGCATGCTAGTTCCTTTCTCACACTTCGCCAGCAAAGTATTGCAGGAGAAAAAGGAAGCTCCATTTCAAGGAGGCGGCATTCTGCTTATATAACCTCTGTCAGAAGTGCCAAAAATTGAACTACTACCAAACCAGCTTTGAGAGGTTTGCTGAAGTTACCTCTCCCAATCTCCCAGGGAACTATAGTTCCAAAAAGTTAAGTCCAAAACACAGTGCAGAAATCATCCAGCTTGAAACCGCTTGAACTGCTCTGGCTCAGTGCTAGAAGATCCTAGGAATTGTAGTTCATTGTGGGACCAGAGCTCTCTGACAGAGAAGGCTCAATGTCTCACCAAACTAGTTGCCAGGATTCCCTGGCACTGAGCCTGGGCAGTTCAAACAGTCTCAAGCTGGATTATTTCTGTGTTTTGGACCGAACTTTCTATGATGGAGGATGTTCTCTTCCCCAAATCCAATCTCCTAGCATCTCTGTTTATAAAAAGATCAGGTAGCAGGTGATAGGAAAGGTTTCTGTCTGATGGCGGTGCCATAGATGGACGGATAGCATGACCATACAGAAGGTCCCTCCTACATTCGTACCGGTTGTGTCTCCCTTATTCAGAATTCCAAAATCTGAAATGCTCCAAAATCATCCCCATGACAGGCTGAGATAGTGACACCTTTGCTTTGGTGGTTCAGTGTACACCAACATTATTTTATGAGCATTATTTAAAACACTGTGTATCCAATTCCCTTCAGTCTATGTGTATAAGGTGCATAGGAAACATAAATTGTGTGTTTAGACCTGGGTCCCATCTCCAAGGTAGCGCATGATGTAGATGCAAATATTCCAGAAGCCAAACAACAACAAAAACAATCCAAAATCCCAAACACTTCTGGTCCTAAGCGTTTCACATAAGGGAGACTCGACCTGTTTGGGAAACATTTCAGCAACTACAACAAAGTGGTGTGTCTCCATCCTCAGCAAGGGCCAACCTTTTCTCAGGCAGTTGCTACGTTTTTCCCCCCAGAATCCCCTGGAATGGGCACTGTGTTTTGGGCACTAAGACAACCAAACAGCAGCCAACACGAGGAGGATCAAGACACTGCTACTGGCAACAAAAACTTTTCAAAGTGAAAGCAGGAGTGTCTGTGAGTAATAGAACAAGTTTGAAGTAACCAATGAGTGCATCGACGCTGGAGAGATAATGCAGTTTGACACCACTTTTAAGTGCTATGGGATCCTGGGCTTCGTAGTTTCACATGGTCTTTAGCCTTCTTTGCCAAAGAGGGATGGTGCCCAGCCAAACTACAAATCTCAGGATTCTGTAGGATGGAGCTAGGGGTGTCAAGCTGCATTATTTCTACAGCGTGGATGCACCCCTAGCATAACAAATGTGTTTTACAGGCTAAAAATAAGAGCTAATGACAGCTTTTAATATCTTTTTAGCCTCACTTTACTGTAACAGCTCCGCAGTGTTTACTTCTGACTACTCAGAGCTTGAACTTGGAAAACCCACTGACCTCTAACAGAAGATCTTCAGCCTCCCACAAAACAGCAGCTTGACAGATTTCCATTGCAAATACCAAAAAAAGCATTACCATTTCCAACTGCTAGCTAAAGGAAGGTAGAGAGTGCCACAACGGACTACAAATCCCAGGATTCCATAGGATGGAGCTGTAACAGTTGAAGTGGTGTCGAATTGCATTAATTCAGCTGTGT
Organism: Sceloporus undulatus; assembly: GCF_019175285.1. Lineage (NCBI taxonomy): Eukaryota > Metazoa > Chordata > Lepidosauria > Squamata > Phrynosomatidae > Sceloporus > Sceloporus undulatus. The sequence continues at coordinate 11,850,904 of NC_056531.1, forward strand.
GGCAGCAGCCTAGGAAGCTAGGTTCGGTGCTTGTCAGAATTCCTAGCTCTCTTGTGTCAAACTGCATTATATCTCCAGTGTAGACCAGGCCTAAATCTATGAAAGCGTATGCTACTCTCAGATCCAAAACCACACTATTTGAGACTGCTTTAACTGCCCTGGCTCAGCATTAGGGGATTCTGGGAATTGTACTTTGCTGGGGCACCGGACCTCTCCGACACAGAAGGGCGAAACGTCTCACAGAACAACAGTGCTCCGAGTTCGATAACACTACTGAGATGGGAGCGACTTGCCACGGTGCGCCAGAACTCAAATTGACTTTCTCCACCTCCAGATTACATAAGATCATTGCGATCTCCAAAGCGCCAATTCCAACAGTAGCAGTTTACAAGGGAAGAATTAATTATTGGCAAGGGAACCGCCAACAGCTTGCCAGCTGAGCGCTTTGAGAGAAATTAATTTCAGGAACACCGTGCATGATGCTTGGAGACTTGCCTTGGGTGTGTCGATTCCAAGGTGGCCCCTTGGCCAACGCAGCCCCAAGCGAAGAAAGAAATGGCATTTTTCCTCCCCAGAAAAGGTATTCCAAAGAGACAGCAGGCTCACAAGCCAGATTCCTCTGTGCGTGTGCAAGCGTACACAAACACACACACATGAATGCAAGTGCATAGCCCATGCACTAATAAGGCCTCAGGGGGTTGCAGCAGACATCCAGCAACGTAGTGATAGAACCAAGATGCACAGCGAGATTAAGGACCTCAAAAAAATCTCTTGGCCAGATTAAGGTAGAAAAAGAATGCAATCCAAAATGAGCAAATGAACCAGTGGGATGAATTTTTCACTGAAGGAAAGATGACATATACACGCATTTATTCTGCTATACATGTGAATTCACCTCTATCTTCCTTTTTTGGGTGGAATTTATTTTCAAGAAGCCTAAACCAGCAATAGGCAGAAAGCAGACTGGGATCTGTTTTACTAGATCTCTGGATGATTTGCAATAGGTGCAGCAAGGGCTTCGAAAAGCATGATTCTCCGGGGGGGGGTTTTTTAAAGCAAAAACAACAGCAAAACGACTTTTCCCACCCAAAGAAAGCTTGAGAATAGGCTTTGGTTTGAAAGAAGTGTGAGCTCAGGTCACATCTGATGCTCATATACTCTGTGCACCTTGCCTTTTTAATAAATTCTAAGTAGGTCCCTTTTAACCTGGTTCTGGTTAGCGAATCTTGGGGTTCTCCTGAAAAAATAAAGCCAATCTTTTATCTGAGATTGGAAAGTTACTTTCATAAAGCAATTACTGTAGGCTGCATCCGTACTGTGGAAAGAATGCCGTTTGATACCACTTCAACTGCCACAGCTCAGTGCTGTGGAGTCTTGGGATTTGTAGAGTGTTGTGGCACCAGAGCTCTCTGATAGACAAGGCTAAAGCTCTCACAAAACTCCAGATCCCAGCATTCTACGGCATTGAGCCATGGCTGTTAAAGTGGTGTCAAACTGCATTAATTCTGCAGTGCAGATTAGCCTTATTTACAGTTACTGTACTACAGATCCAAAGAACCCTCTCCTCTGTAGTCAGTTACCATTAGGGTTATATTTTTGAAAGTTACCCGACTGCTTTTTTCGAAAGTAACTGTATTCAATAGTTTTTTAAAAACCTTTCAAAAACTTTAAATGCTACAAACTGGTGACCTGTAGTAAAATAAAACAGCGGCAGGTGAGTCTTGGAACAGAAGGAGCCACAAAGTGAGTGGTCTTACTCAACCTGACACCAGTTTTAAAGAGATTTAAAGCATGAAATGTCAGAGCTGATCTATCAGCTAGAGAAACCTTCCCTTTTAGACAGTCATACTTCATTTATAGTTTTTTATGGGTTTCTCAGGCGATGTAGCCATGTTCTTGAAGAGTTTATTCCTGACGTTTCACCAGCATCTGTGGTTGGCATCTTCAGCATCTGTGGTTGGCATCTCTGGAGATGCCAGCCACAGATGCGGGCCAAATGTCAGAAATAAACACTTCTAGAACATGGCCACAGATCCCAAAAAACCCACAAAAAAACTATGGATGCCAGCCATGAAAGCCTTCGACTTCACATTACTTCATTTGATAACATACACACACACCTCTAAGGAGGCAAAGGAAACCCATTTCAGTCAAGAGCATCACAACCAAGATGCCACAGATGCAGGCGAAACGTCATGAATACATTCTTCCAGAACATGGCCAAGTAGCCCAAAAAACCTATAGATGTTACTGATGTTTTTTTGTATGTTTTTAATATGTACTGGTTTGGATAACCTGCCAGCAGCCTTGAAGCCCATCATTGTGAGAAAAGGATGGCAATAAAAGAATAGAATGAGGAGGAGAATGGAAAGGTGAAGAAGAAACCAGTTATTTATACTTGCTGAAGTCCTCCCTCTGATCTGATCCATTACAAGGCAGGATTCCTACACTTCAATCTGATTTCAGTTTGCTCTTGGAAAACAGCCTCTTTGAATATAAATATAAATATAAATATAAATATAAATATATATATATATATACACACACACACACTCATCCCTCCATATTTGTGGCTTTAATATTTGCGGATTTGATTATTCACAGTTTTGATTAATATGTTCTCTCTAGGAATAACTAGGCCCTCCAGTGCAACTCTATGGTCAAATTTAACCAAAGGTTGCACTGAAAGACCTAGAGATTCCTAGAGAGAATACTCTACTAGGCCTTTGTAGCACCTCCAGCGCAGTTCTATGGTCTGTGTGTCTGACCACAGAGTTGCCCCGGAGGACCTAGAGATTCCTAGAGAGGTGTCCTCTCAGGTATAAACATGGCTGTTTTAGTTATTTGCGGTTTTTCCATATTCATGGGGGGGGGGGTCTTGTGCCCCTAACCCTAGCAAATATGGTGGGACAAGTGTATTTAAAAATATTGTCCAGTTCTCCCTTGCAAGCCCCAGTCTGTGCCCCCACATGGCTTCCAGTTGTGATGGATTAGGCCGAGGCTGAACAATCTGCTTTAAAAGAGGGTCTAAACGCCATGAAGCTGCAGTTTGAGCCATCTCCTGCACTGAATATTCATCACAGCCAAAAAGCACATTATTTGCCACCGTGTAATGCAAGGTGACGACTGAAGACGGGACAAAGAGGAAAAGAGTTGGGGGTGAGGTTCCCCCCAACAAACAGAGGGCCGATTATAGACTGGAGAGGAGTTCAGCAACATTTTATGGGTCTTTGCGCCAAACTCTGGGGGATAGGTCTCCTCGGCCCAATATTTTTTGATCTTCATTGTTGCCTTCCCATTCTGAAGGCACAAGGGGCACCCTCTCAAGACATTGGTGCTTTAAACCCAAACCATCACTCCCAAGTCGCCCGGTAGAAGTACATACGGTGCATATACAGTAAGAAAAAGTTGAAACAAACATAACCTGATCTATGAAGAAATGTGTGGGGGAACAACCAACGTACCGCATCATAGTTTCACTGCCGTTAGAACGACGTCACCCCATTGTGAGAAGTGTTGTGGTTGTTGTTATTCTTTCTTAAGCTGCGGATTTTTCCGTTATCCAGACGGGAAACTCAGCGGGATCTCACCCTAACCAGAGTGTGAAGCGAGCAGACGTGGGACCTGTGCCCTCTCTAGGCCTGCGGAGGAAATAGAGCAGGAGTAAGATGCTGTGGATGGGAAAGCCATGCAGAAAAAAAAAACCCCACTCAGAATTAGAGAAGTATTTGCAAATGGTGGCACATGCTTCCCATCATGTGGTGTGGCTATAATGCTCAAAATTTTCCTGAATGCAATTGTACATTTCGAAGTGCAAATCATGATATCCATCCTGACAGCACCCACAGTCACATGTCCCTAAGATGAGACCAAAAAAAGGCCTGGCATCCACCATTTCACCAATGAAAACCAGGACATGTGTGACCAGGCAACAGGACAGTGTGATCAGGCTGGTGAAATGCAAGCTAGGAGAAAATTGCAGCAGCTTGCTTCAGCCTGAGTCTCCTGGGAACGGCAAGATTCCACCTCTTCCTCTCCCCATTGTTGAATGAATCGACTTTGAACACCATTTGTAGCAATTAAAGAATTGCATATATTCATGAATAAGTCTAGGCATTTTAGTCAGAAAATCTAGTCCAAAACCATGGGCCGACTTAGCCACAAGTCAATGTAAGTACTGTACCTTGTTGAAATAGGAACCAACCCCTTCTCTGAGGACAGTAGCAAAAGGCGAGAGCTTAGTCCATCCTGGGAGAACCTAAAAGGAGCATCTACTGCCTCTACTGTCTCCACTGCAGTGGCATCACTCGGGCCATGCAGGGGTTGTGGCCCACATTGGGAGACACCACAGAGGAGGGTGGCACCTGGTCTAGCACCCTGCCTGCTGTGTGTCGGGGGTGCTGCTCCCGCACGGTGGTGGGTGCACATCCCTGCTAGCTCTCCCTGGTGCCAAGGGAGTCACAGAAGTGGGGAAGACAGTGCAGGTGGCAGGCCGCATGCTCCCACCAGTCTCTCTGCTGCCCTGGATCTCTTCATCTCCCTTCACCAAGGGAGCCAGGGCACTGGGGAAGAAGCAAAAGGTAGCAAACACACACACCCCTCTTGGCCTCTACCACTGCTCTGTTGCAACACTGCTTCTGGCCCTTTTGAATGCCTGGGTGGGAAAATAGTGGTGTTCTTTGGTATTACTTTCCTTCGTTTACTCCTTTACATCCTTTGTTACATGCCTCCTACGTTTTACCCTTGACTGGTTATATCCAAATCCATAATTTTGACTCCAAAACTTGCCCTTGACTTATACATGTGGTTGACTTATACATGAGTCTATACGGTAAGCTCAGGACAAAAGAGGAAAGGGGGAGGAGGAGACAGAAACTGGAATATATTAAAAGTAGCTTAAAAAGTGGGATTCCTTGGCACTGTCCCTGCCAGGTTGGGGCAGCTGGTGGGTATCCTATGCCTTCGTTGCCCATTCAAGAATGCCCTGTTTCACCTTCATTTACCAACAGGGGCAGTGCATAACAATATACTGTTGCTAGAGAAATCCCACCTCACCCCAACGCTAAAGTCAGAACTGCAACTAAACCCAAGCACCCTGAGGAGGGTATCACACTGGGGCTGGTTTCGGCATTAAAGAGAGATTAAAGCACATTTCAAGCATCCCACAAATGAAGCGGAAATGGTGAATAACTGCCCGAATGATTATCACACACAATTGCGCAAAGAAAGGGATATTGGAAATGCATTGTCACTGAAATCCTGAAAGTAAAAAAATGCACATTGATGCTTCTTTGTGACCACTTTAATGGCAGGTTTTGTGCGACATCGTGTGAAATCGTTACACGCAATTCCGTGTTTTTTTTCCTGGGATATTCACAGGATAAACTCCTGATCTTCTTTAGGTGATAAACCCCTCAGCGAGCATTATCTCCACTATGCCACTATTGCATTCCTGAATGAATGCTGGATTAAAAGCAACCTTCCCCAACCTGGTGCCCTCCAGAGTTGTTAATCCCTGTGCCACTGCTAAGAGTCAACTACCAGTTTACTCAGCTTCCATATTTGGCGGGGAAACCATCTGGTCCTTTGCCTAAAGCCACAAAATGGCTTCTCCCTCCCTACATCTCCATGACCCACATCTTCCCCCGCCCCCTGCAAATTTGGCCAAAATTATTTCCGATGTTTTAAGCATCTGCAAGAGCTTAAGGCACATGGAAGTATTTCCCCACAATTCTTTCTTAAAAAGAAGAAGAAGAAACAAAACAACAAAGAAGTGTAGACAAAAGGCACAATGTAAGCATGCTGAATGGACCATTAGCACCAAACTCTAAAGATGTCAAGTCAAATAGGATAGAAAAGCCCCATAAATTTTTACAACTCCTGGGAGGAAAACACTGATGATTAAAACATGAAACCTTGGCTTTTCTAAAAATGCTTCAAAGATTAATACCGAAAATGTAATACCGAGGCTGCTGCAGGGATTACTCTTAATGGGGACGTTAGAATTTATTTTAATGTAAAGCAAACACGGCCAAGTAAGGAAAGATCAAAAATGGAACCCACAGGAAGATCTGTGTTCCAGAAAAAAGAGAGTTGCCCAGGAGCCATCAGAGTAGTTAGAAACTATGAACAAATCACCCTCCATAATGTATATAACTCCTCCCTGCAAAAAATAAATATTAAGGGACACTGAGCCGGCCCTACCATTGGGTAGTGAAGCAGTCACATCGAACCTCAGTTACTTAGAGATGGCAGTATGTAGGTACAGGAGAAAGCTGTCTCTTCCGCTGACCCACCTGTGAGATCACATTCTCTCTTTGTGACACAATCACTATGGCGGCGACGCACAATCTCTACTGAGGATGGCATGACAAGCCTCTACGCTTAGTTTATGAGGCCATTTTTCTATTCGGCCCATAACCCAAGAGTAGCATCCAAGAAAGAGACACCATAACCAAGCAGAAATTAAGCAGGGGAAGAATGCCCCCCGTTAAGCACCCAAGAACCAGAAGGTGCCCACCTGCAGAAGTGCTAAAATTCTGGGAGAAATAGGGTGAAAATAGCAGATGTTGGAACACAAGGTTTCTGTACCACTTGCAAAAGACAGGCGAGGGAACGGGTGGAATTGCTGATAGACACTTTCAGAATGAGGGTGTCACCACCCAAAAAGGCCCTCTCTCTCAGAGCAGTCCACCTGAACTCATGTTTGAATGGGATGGACACCAGGGGCATGACACCTGGCATCCTTGCACAGCAAACAAGGCCCTGGCATTCTGACAAGGTCACCATGGAAGCCCACCACAATCCTTCTCCATTGGTACCCTGTGTAGTGCTAGCCACCTTGATGTTAGCCACCATTTAAATTTCCCACAATGCACCTGACTTAACATCCCTTGGGGGCATTGTGGGAAATGAAAAGTAGGTGAGAGCCAAAGGATAACAGTGCCCCAGTCTAGGAAATGTGGCCTGGACTGGTTCACTTTTGCTTGGAAATGGAAGACCATTGGAAATAACCCCGCTACAGCATCCTTAGCTTTTCTTGGTGGTCTTTGGTATTGTATTCAAAATGTATGCCCAAGAACCAGTTGGATTTTAATTCCTTGGCATCAAGCCTGCCAGGTGGGCAGCTCAGGCCTTTGGTCCTTGATGTTTTTCTTGCTGTTTTTTAATTGTCTGGTTTTATATTATTTATAACATTTTTAGACGGTTTTAAAAATGTTTATGTATTTAACGTTTCAAATGTTTTTATCACTTATGCATCACCTTGGGGGCTCTGGTGAGCAGAGAGGGGATACACAATTGCCTTAAATAAATCATAAATATGTGAATCAAATAATCGAGATTGGCATGGGTTTTACCCGCTGTGACATACCGTGCACCAAAAGCAGCTCCTTCTAGATGTGGCTCTTGTGCCATCTGGAAAAGCCATTCTGGATTCCTGGCTCCGGCCGCTCTCTCTCTCCTTGGCATAAACAGCTTGCGACCCTGATGAGCTTTCAATTTCTCTCCTGTTTCATTTCGGCGCTGGCTGAGCCTGCCGTTTTGCTCTTTTTATTGTTGTTTCTGGAAGCCGCGTGCTGCCCTGCATTTGGCGCGATACACATGCGCTGCAAAAAATCTGAACCAAGTTTTATCCTCACCAGCCATCTGTAGAAGGTAATTTGCCTGTTGTGCTGTGTAATTTGCAAGGAGGCACCTTATTCCAAGAGCACCTTGGCACACCGGGCAAGGCTGCCAAGCTGAGAGGCAGTAAATTGGCATACAAATTGTGTTGGCATCTCTCAACTCGTTCAGCTCCACCCGCCAACCGCAGACCACTAAAGCTGCAGATCTAATAGTCGGTTGTCTCTGCTCCATGGAAGATGCTTAAAAGCTCATAGTAAACTAGCCCTCCAAACGTTTCTTTCTTAAGTGCCTTGGTCCCATTTCTTCAGAAATGCCTCCCTGCTTGGGTCACCCAATCTTTATCATTTTTCTCATCAAAATCGACTTGAGTCCATGGTGGGCTCTTCCAGATTGATTTAGAGAAGGTTGAGTTCTCACCATACAGCTCCTGGGGTTTTGCTGGGTTTTGCTGGCTGTCATCACCTCCGTTCCTAAAGTGATTTCTTGGATCGGTGTTAGGGTTTTTGGAAAATTCCCTTTTCTTTTCCTCTTTGAATCGGCACGGTTTGCTGAGGTGCTTTTATGGTTTGAAGGGCAAATGTTCTCCTCCTATATTGAGGATTATAAATTGAAATCCTACATGACTGGGCATAACATAAGAGTTTTGCATGTGGACCTCTGCTATAGCTGCCCTGTCACCAGCTCCAGGACTCTCCATGCTTTGGGATAGCCTCCATAGCGACACAGTGGCTGGTGGAGAGTCGAGGGTAGGAGGCAGAATCAGAGATGTCCCAGTAGCCAGACACATTCTCAGGACATCTGCCAAGATCTGATGGGGTCCTCTAGCTACGTTCCCAGAGTCAAACACTCCTCCGATCCTTAATGTTCTCCACAAGCAATGGCATGGTCTACTGCAGTCCAACTGTGAGTTCCGGGAGTGCTTTGGTTGTTTCACACCTTGTCGACTTGGGTTATTTACTTTAAATTCTCGCCATCCCCAGCCTGCTGTATCCTGTTCACATGCCGCCGGGGCAAAACCCTGAACCAGGGGCAGACTCTCTTCACAACGTCTGCACCAAGATTTTACTATTCCTCCCTCCCCTTAACCCAAATCTTAAAACCTCATCTTTTATTCTGGTTTTCCAGCTCTCTCCGCAGCTACGATGGGCAACTGCCTTCTCAAGTGGTCCCTGGGAACCACATGGCACTGCCACTTTGCTCTGAGGTTGGACCAAGGTATCTAGTGTCAATAAAATGGCTGGGTGCCTTGCTGTGACCATCAGCTATATATCCAGGCAACTGAATTTCCTGTGTTAGCCACATTTCATGAAACAGCAGGACTTGAAACTTATTTATATAATCTAGAAAATCACTATCTTCTAGTGTATTCCTCCATCAGCAGCTGCACCAGACAATAAGTGGGGATCACATAGGAAGGCAGCCACCTTTGTCACTGAGGAGAAAGGACAGGTAACAAGGGGAATTGGGGGCCAGAATACTCCGGGGACATCCCAGAGTATTCTGACCAGTGAAGACAAGCTCTCAGAGAGAGGAAAGAAAAACCAACCTCCAAAACTACATACCCAAGTGTACATCAAATGTTGAAACGGATCCACTGGCTACCGATCCGTTTCTAGGCAGAATTCAAAATGCTGGCTTTTAAAGCCCTAAATGGCTTGAGTCTCAATTGTCTGAAAGATCACATCTCCCTATACAAGCCTTGTGTAGAGATTGTAATATTCCTATTACTATTGTATAGTGGTTTGAGCGTCGGAGTTCGACCCTGGAGTCCAGGGTTCGAATCCTCTTTGCTCAGTCATGGAAACCCACTGGGTGACCATAGTCAAATTATGCACTCTCAGCCCCAGAAACCCAGCGATGGGTTTGCCTTAGGGTTGCCGTATGTCAGAAACGAATTGAAGACAAACAACAACAACCTGTTCCTCAAAGCTTGGTCAAGCTATTCATTGAAACGACAACTCTCAGATTCCTCTTGCAAGTATGGTGGTCACTAGCTATGTTGGCTGGGGACTTCTTGGAGCTGTACAGCAAAAAGGAGCTTTTCCAAAGGTTACAGCTGCTTGATACTGAGAAGAAGGGGAGGAGGGCAATGGAGGTGGCAATGGTCAAAGAATGACTTTGAAGGATGCATAATAAACTAGTCCCTGCCCTCTCCTAGGGATGTAAATCTTCAATTGTTTTGTCCTCTCATGTGAGGGCAGATCATTTCTGGGGTTTTCTCCCTGCTGTGGGAGGAAATGAATATTTCTGTTCAATTTTTGTCCAGTATTCACACATCTTAAAGCGTTTTTTTCTGGGGGGGGGGGGGGGAATTCTGTGCAGAAATACACCTGGCAGGAGGATTGCATGAAAATATTATTCCCGCATGATTTTTGCACAAAAAACCCAAAACCCACTTGCGTTTCTGAACACAACATGAAAAGTACCGCTCTCTTTTTTTTTTGCACAAAAAGAACAGTTTCCAGGAACGCAGGGAGTGGGGAGGTTTCCAAAGTCATGTTTTTTGCACACACACAAACACACACACACACATACAAACCCACAGTGGTTTCTGAAAACTGTTGGGAGGCAAACCCCCGCCGCTTTTGCACAAAGCCAACTCATGTGTATTTCTGAGCAGAACAGTTTCCCAAAACGCTTTGGGATGTCTGTCGGATGGATGAAAACTGTACAAAATTCTCATCTCTGTGTTTTTCCTCCCCAGTTAGGTTTCCTGAGTGTCAGGAGACCCCCCCCCCCCCAATTTTTTGTGTTTTGGCCAGAAAATGAATAACAGCAAATACTTTTTCCATCTGTACCCTCCAACCTAGAATCCAAAAGATAGGCCAGAAAGAGAAAAGCCAATTCAGGCACTAGCTAGTTACAAAGTTATTTTCAGCTTTGCATCTAGCAAGTGGACAAGCTCCCTGCATCTATTCCATCTTTATGTGAAGTCAAAGGCTTTCATGGCCGGCATCCATAGTTGGGTTTTTCAGGCTGTCTGGCATTCTCTGAAGATGCCAGCCACAGATGCTGGTGAAACGTCAAGAACAAACTCTTTCAGTACATGGCCACATAGCCCAAAAAACCCACAAGAAAACTATTCCATCTTTAGCTCGGTTGTCCTTTTCTCTTGCCATGGTATGTTTCCAAGGAGGAGGAGAAGCTGCACATGGGGATTTGGAAGCTCCTAAAGTAGGGAAAGCCAGCCTAGCCTGGTATAGTGGTTTGAGTGTTTTATCCCAGGTCTGTTCGGGTCTACTCGCATCAGTTACTCACATTACCAACGATGCAGATCTTTTAAAAAATGTTGATTATCCTGGATTGTGGGGGTTTTGGCAGCCCTCCCTGCAAAAACTTAATTGGGTGCATTTGGGATGCGTGTGAACAACGGAGATGCAACCCTGGATTATTTTCACTGTCTGAATAACCTCAAAGTCAAGGGAGGGAGGTGAAAGGAGAGACATTTTCTACTCCTGGGTTAGAGTAAAATCTGGCCGCTTTGTTCTCATGGCCTTGCCCTGATCTGGCGACTGAGCACAGTAGCCTCCTGACATCTTGTGGCTTCACTCCAGAGTACAACTTTTCTTCTTTCACCTCCACATCCGTCCATCACCCTCCCAGTCTAAAAGCATAAATGTCAGGCGGCAAAGGGACCTTGGCATGAATGGCCAGCATTCCAGATCTTAACCTAGAGAAGGAGAGACTCTGTCTTAGCACAGCCACCCCTCCTGTATTCTTTCCCCCCTTTCCAAAGAATACCCCCCCCCCATTGTACTGTCACTAGGACTTCCAATGCACTCCGATGTTTAGCCCATGGCGAAGCTTGCTAAGTTTCCTAAACAGCAATAAGGGACATATGAGGGTTGAGAGGCCTCAAGTCAGAGAAAAGGAGGGCCTCTGGCAAGTGGTTTGGGCTCCCTGCAAGCTCTCAGATCCTGCAGAAGCCCACAAATGCCTTGGGGAAAAGGTGGGATAGAAATCGCATCTTGAATAAAGAACTACATAAATCTCATGAGGACAGAAAATAAAGGAGGAGAAAAAGCTTGACAATGTTTTGGCAGAGACAGTCCCGATTTGGCAGAGGCAATCTCGATTAATCCTCTGCCATCCCACTTTTTCAGCTGCTTTTAAAATGTCCCGGTTTCTGTCTCCTCCACCCACGTTCCCCCTTTGTCCTCAGCTTATTTCAACTGCTGCAAACTGAATTTGCAAATGTCGCGGGGAGATTTGATTGTGTATCCCTGCATGGCCCTTGAGGTATCTTCCACCTCTATGATTCAGTAAGTTCAAAGTGTAAAAATAGTCTGCACTCCATGTTCAGGAGGGGAAGAGGAGGGGGAAAATCTTGCCCTTCCCAGTTGGCATAGGCAAAAGCAAACTGCTGCAGCCTCTTCTAGCATCTCTGTTCTTCCTCATTAACATCTTTTGCCATCTTGACCACATTCTGATGTTGCTTGGCCACACATACCCCCGTTTTCTCCTATGAAGTGGTGGAAGGTATGCTCCACTGCAGCAGCCCAGTTTGATTTAATTGATTCGTTTCTAATAAATGTCTAATTGCTACCTGGATTTCTTAACAGCCTGGGGCAATATAACCTAGAAAATGGAAGGATGTTATAATCTTATGTTCAAGAGCAAGTGTCCTGATGTAAAAATGCTTGGCTGGCATGCCTGCTGAATTGACTCTGAAACACCTAATTACCTTTTCAAATGTACCCCAGAAATATATATATATATATATATATATATATATATATATATAGTCCAAATTCATTTGGCAATTGACAGCATGTGCCTGTTCTTGGGAATAAAAAAAGTCAATCATTTCACAATAGATTGCTGTGGTTTTTATTATTATTATTATTCCATCTCTGTCTTTGAATAGGCTTTGTATATAACAAAGAGGTTCAGAAGTTGCTTTATTTTTACATTTTGCAACTGAAAAATACGTGGTCTGAAAAAAACATATTCTCCGCATACTCAGCAAAAAGGCAGGGGTCACATTTGCACTGAAAAAATAATTTGGTTTGACACTACTTTAACTTTCACGGCTTAGTGGTATGGAATTCTGGGAATGGTAGTTTGTTGTGGGACCACAGCTCTGCCCTCTTTTGTAGCCAATTGATTAAGTTTTGGGGGGGCAGCTGCCAAAAAGCCCCACAAAACAAAACCCAGAATAATCAATGTTGGGTTTTTCCCCCTGCGTTTTCCTAAAAGACTTGCATTGTTGGCTGTGTGAATCACCGATGTGGATAGACCTGGGATAAACCGGGATAAAACTCCAAAACGTGTTTCGAATATATCTGCATCATCGGCTTCCATCTTTATTTGCAGTGCTGACATACGCGGGCAGCCAAACTCACAGAGGTGTGAGACTATTCGCATAGTCGTGTTGCAAAATGCATGTGAATAATCCCTCCGACGGATAGGTGAGGTTATTCATAGAATCATAGAGTTGGAAGCGATCCCAAGGACCACCCATTCCAACCCCCTGCCATGCAGGAATACACTATCAAAGCATGTTTGAACATCCTCAACATGATCTCCTTTCCAATATTTAATTCAAATATTCCTTGAGAAGGTGGCAGAAGAGGAGAATGGACCTACCACCAAACATGGATGGAAGCCTGGCTATGGGTCCCCTGATTCTCTCCCGGGTGGATATTTGTGTCTGTCCAACACAAGAAACAGGCCAGAGGATATAGGTTTTTTCGTTTGACCTCACTCTCCCTATTCTGCACCTTGGCTCTGCCAGGCTTCTCAGCTTTCAATGACGCTGAAGGTCAGGCTCTTGCATGTGGCTGGGCCAAAGTGGTCACCCTCCCCAGCCTCCCGACGCATGCTATCATCCTTGCATCTGAGCGACCGAGAGCCACATGCTTAATGCTTTGGCAGTGTTGCTAAGGGGGTTGCTAGGTTGGAGGGATGTCACCACCGGAGGTTATAAATTGCCTTTGCCCTCCGAGCCCATTCCTTGGGCCCCCGCCACACCATGACCTCTGAGATGGCACCGAAACCTTTGGAGCCAAGGCAGGGAAGCAAAGAGCGAGGAGACCCTGAACTTGGCAGCTGATGCCGAGGGAAACAAAGAAGCCGCCTGCAATGGAAGGAGGCCATTTTTGACACTTGGAAACACATTTTTATTTTTAAAAAGACATTGTTAGGGAGAAGGAAACTCTTTTGACACTGGGTATGCGCTTTAAAAAATAATAATACGCACACAGAAGGGAACCAAGGTCTGCCTTGCATCTTGGATGCCTCTCTCTTTTTGTCCTGCAACAAATCCTGTCCTTTTAACAATGCCACGCTCCTCTTTAGTTCTTGCCACAGATTTATGTGAGAAATAGAAGTCACCTTCCAACCTATTTAAATGCTACAAGTCATTAAACACCATGGGATTATTCAGCTGGTGAAAATAACCCAGGTAGGACTTGGGTCGGATCTTTGTTGTTCACATGCATTTCGAATGCATCCGGTTATGTTTGGGAGGGGAGCTGCCAAAAAAGCCGCTTAACCTGGAATAATGGATGTTGGGATTTTCCCTGAGTTTCCCCCCAAAATTTGCATTCTCAGCTGTATGAATAACCGATGCAAATAGACCCGGGATAAATCGGGATAAAACTTTGCATGCTTTAAGCATGCTTTGAATACAACTGCATCATTGACTCTATCTATACTCGACACTGAGCAACTGAACTCACAGAGATGCGGCTCCATAGTGTGAACAACAAACCCAGAATGCATGCATGAGATTATTTGCACAGTCACACTAAAAACATGTGAATGACCCCTGAGAGGCACACAGTTATGACAATCCTCTCCAGTGCCCAATTCATCTGCTATGTAATGTTTTCAGAAGTGCATGTATCAGTTTGGTTGAAACGGGACAGACTTCCTTACATGTTTCCCTGACTTGTTCCATGCAGTTCAAAGAACTGAGCTTCTCAATAACTTTACACACCTCTCAAATGTATTGATTGCTTGGGAATGTCTGTATACTTCAAGGGTTCTTCATACAGATCTGGAATATCCCAGCTGTCCAGTAAAACAAGAAGAACAACAGAACTGATTGATGTGCTTGACTGATGGATTCTTACAATATTTGCTTTGGAATTCTGGGAATGGCAGTTTATTGTGGCACCAGAGCAAAGCTCCCTAAAAACTCCTTAAAACTCAGCAGAAAAAAGCTTTGCAGTTTTTACTAGAGTATCCGCAGAAATCCACAGAAATGTGCATCGTAGCACGCATGGCTGTCAGTCTCTTTTGTATGCATTCAGATAGCTGTGCATTTTCGGCAGAGGGACGGCAATGCAAATAGATATGAATTTGCGCAGGACAGTAAAGACAAATAGCCATCAATGCGAATGTGTAAAAATGCACACCAATTCACATTGTACACGTACACGTAGACTAGCCCTCAACGTTCTCCTTTTCTCCAAGTTCTGTTTGGGGTGCCTGTGTGAGCGAGAGTAGAAACTTGGCTGGCTTTCAAAGGAGGTTCCCCAGCTCACATCCATCTCTCTGAACAAGACCGGATTGCAAGTCGCAGCATCCAGCTTTTACGTTTTTTAAAGAACATACCAGGTTGCTCTACCAGATTTAAGCTGTGACAGAATCACATTTGGAAGCAAGCAAGCAAGCAAGCAAGCAAGCACAGGCCTGCATGCAAACCCTGGAAATGGCCTCTGAGTGGAAATATACCATATTCTTTGGAGAGTGGCTGAGAGGGGTTAACATGTTAAAGAGGAATGGGACCACTGTTGAAGTGGGGAAGGGAGGCTCAGCACTAGCAGGCAGGTTCTTATTAATTTTTGCCTCTTTGCAAGGGGGAGAGCAAATGACTTTTCCCATCCATTGTCCCTGAAACAAATATGAAAGACTCTTACAACCGCCATACTTAGAAAGGGTCTCCATGCTGGCCTTTTCTTTGGGCACTTCTGAGCCCTCTGGACTTTCTGTTCTTTTGGAGTACCAAGCTGTGTGCAGGGATGGAACAGCGCAAGATGGTGGTTCAATGAGGGCATTACCATCCAGTTGGCAAGGGTTACAACCAACATAACCACGTGGTGTTGTGTGCCTTCAAGTCATTTCCGACTTATGGCGACCCTAAGACAAACCTCTCATGGGGTTTTCTTGGCAAGATTTGTTCCGATGAGGTTTGCCGTCACCTTCCCTGAGGCTGAGAGAGTGCGACTTGCCCAAAGTCACCCACTGGGTTTTATGGCGGAGCAGGGAATTAAACCCTGCTCTCTGGAGTCATAGTCCAACACTCAAACCATCACACTTTAAGAAGCATTATTGCACAGATGAGGTGAGCAAGAGCTCGGTAGAGGGAACCCTTCCATCCTTTCCTGGAAGACCTTTTTTATTTGATCGCTAGACCCCACTCTTCTTCTGCACAGATAAAGAAGGATGGGCCAGCTGCCAAGGGGACACAGGGATTTACAGAGACAGAAACAGACTGGGAGGTGGGAATTAGCAGGCTTTACTAGGTCATTTGGGGAAGTGGGATAAATCTGCCCCTCACCCAGCAAAAAGAAGTAAAGCTATCGAGGCTAAAGCTACCAAGGGCTGCTGGACATAACTGCAGTATCTAACCTTCCCCATAGGCTTCCCAGATCTCAGGGTCTGATCCTGAGCCTCAGGGCCTAGGCTTTCTGGTTCTTGGCTGGAGGATCACCTGCCAAGGCAGCAGGAAACTCAACAAGAACCATCAGAGATCCATTGGGATCCATAAGCCTCCTGCGGCTGATCATTTTAATGGATCCTTCACCCCTGCAGAGGCTCCGAGTTCCAGCAAGTCCATTTTCATTCAAATGTTATTCAAATGACATGCTCCGAGCTACTGTGGTCCTTTCTCCCTCTCCTACGTCTTCCGCCTACATCATCGTCTTTTTTGTTTCCTATTCTTTCTCTCTCTCTTTATTGTCCTCTTTATGCCCCCTGGCTAAACATCTTCTCCTTCCCCCGTGAATCTCTTTCCCCAGCTTGGTGTTTGTGATTATCATGCTGGGAGTATGTAAGTACTTGGTGTTTTGAATTGCATGCACTGAGCAACTGTGGATGATGCTTAACATAGCACGCTTTATGACATCGCCAGGGAACGCCCCATGACATCATCGGGGCTATCCCTTGGGGTGACAGCGCAGAGCCCAGGATGCTCCTGACCTGTCCCTGTTGACCTGTCTATCACTTCTGTAAGGAAGAGGCCAGTACTTCAGAAGGAGAAGGGATGATCTTCAAGAGAAGTGTCTAATACATGTTGCCCAACTGGCTCTCTCTAAGGGGGGCGATCCCACTTGGCAGATAAAATGGATTATATTGGCGCGATTCTGATTCGGATTATGTTCCGGGAATAATTTGATTTTTTCCCATCGTTTCCATTACAAAAAGGGGCAAATTACCTCGATTCATTTAGACCCTCTCTTCGTTGCCATTTCTTTTAAATCACTTTATTTTAAAGCGGATTAATTTGCTCCCCGTTCCCATTTGTGTCTGCAAGCTGTCAATCAAGTGCGTAGGCTTCAGAGGTTACAAGTCTTGGGGTATTTTTGGAGGGGGGCAGCCAATGAAAATCGGCTGCATCCAAGACTCTTCTGTTGTGTCTCCCCAGACTAGAAGGAGCCTCTATTCGTCCTAAACCCCTTGCTCTTCTGTGTCTCCCCATATTAACTGCCATAACTCAGTGCTAGGGAATCCTGGGAATGGTAGTTTATTATGGCACCAGCACTCTCTGGCAGAGAAGGATAAATGTCTCACAAACACAACAGTTCCCATAATTCCTTAGTACTGAGCCAGGGCAGGTTAAGGGGTCTCAAACTGTATTATTTCTACAGTGGGTTTGGAACTACAGATGAGATTTTTTTCATAAATTAAAAAAGTTGT
>NC_056531.1:11868496-11875427 GCF_019175285.1 Sceloporus undulatus
TATGTGTGTATATACCTATATGTTTGTGTGTGTTTATATATATATATGCATGTGTGTGTGAGTATTCATATATAAACATATGTGTGTATAAAGATATAGATAGATACATAGATAGATAGATAGAGATATAGATATATATCTTTTTATCTATCTGTCTGTCTGTCTGTCTGTCTATCTATCTATCTATCTATCTATCTATCTATCTATCTATCTATCTATCTAGTGTGTGTGCGTGTGTGTTTGCCAAATCAGATCAAGGAGGAGAAGGCAGTGGGGTTCAGTGGGTAGCGACTCTACAGCCAAACCCCAGGGCTGAAAAACTGGATCAAGGAGGAGAAGGCAGTGGGGTTCAGTGGGTAGAGACTCTGCAGCCAAAGCCCAGGGTTGGAAAAGTGGATCAAGGAGGAGAAGGCAGCGGGCTTCAGTGGGGAGAGACACTTTGGGAAAGAGAGAAGAGAAGGCTCGATCCCCCCTAGGATCTCTGGGCGTCCAATCTCTCCTGTGTTTTCCCATAGTTCCTCTGGGAAAGAGAGAAGGAGCCTCCATTCCCCCAAATCCCTTTGCCTGCCCCATTGCTCCCTGGGCTGTCTGGGGGGTGATCAAGCAGGCATGTCCTGCAAAGCCCATCTGCTGCTCAGGTGCTCAGGCAGAGGCGAAAAAAAGAAAAAAAAATAGTTTAAAATGGTGTTCAATGGGTCTCCTCACACATCGGTCTATGAATGTGGAGCAGAGGGGAGGTTGCAATCCACAAGGGTAAAGGCTATGCGAATGGAAGAAAATGGCGCTGGCGATGCAGAAAAAGACCAAAGAGGGTGACACCCCCAGGCCAGCCCCTTGAGCGCTGCTCCTCCCATCTCCAGGTTCCCGAATCAGACACCCTTGTCGTTCCCATTCAGATACCGCAAATCGGACCCTGGGAGCAAAAATAATCCACGTTAAGACCTACTGTTTTTTAAAACCGGTTTATAGGCATATAATCCGGATTATACAATAAAACCCGAATCAGATTAAAAACTGAATGGGAACGATTCCGGGGCAATGTAGATTGGATTCGGGGTTAAATGGGAACGATGCCCCCTTAATTCGCATCCTAATCCATGTTTTAGGCCAGTGGGAACACCACTGCTTTTGCAAGTTCAGCCTACCCTCCTGAGTACCCTATTGGCCCCCCTTGGGCTTCCTCTTGAACTCAGGACTTGATACAGGGATGACAGAGGAGACAGGGTTGGTCCATTCCCAGGACTCCATTTTAAGCCTCATCTGGAATAATACTGTGTTCAGTTCTGGGCACCACAATTCAAGAAGGATGTTCAGAAGCTTCAGAGGAGAGCAACCAAAATGGTAGAAGATCTGGAAACCACCAGGACCTAGGAGGAGTGACTTAGGGAGCTGGGTATATTTAGCCTGCAGAAGAGATGGTTAAGAGGTGATACGATAGCCCTGTTGAAATATTTGAAGGGGTGTCATGTTGAGGAGGGAGCAAGCTGGTTTTCTGCTGCTCCAGACAACAAGACCTCTAGCAATGGATGCAATCTACAGGAAAAGAGATTCCACTTCAACATTAGGAGGAACTTCTTGACAGCAAGAGCTATTCAACAGTGGAACACACTCCCTCATTTAAAAAAGCTATGCATCCCAATAATCAGTGTGGTATAGTGGTTTGAGTGCTGGACTACGACTCTGGAGACCAGGGTTCGATTCCCTGCTCAGCCGAGAAACCCACGGATGACTCACACTCTCTCAGCCTCAGCGGAAGGCCATGGCAAACCTCCTCTGAACAAATCTTGCCAAGAAAACCCCACAATCAGGTCGCCTTAGGGTCAGCATAAGTGGGAAACAACTTGAAGGCACACAACAACAATGCATCCTTTTAGGCTTGCTTGCTGTAAATCATGGTATAAATCTATAAAGAACAAACAAACCCCACACATTAGAAACAAGAGGCTTGGGCCTTCCAAGTGTATGACAAGCGTATTTCCAGAAGTCTTAACTCATGGTCCAAGTCCGTACACAACCAGGGATTTCCAACTGGAAGCAAACACACCGTGCAAAGAGACAAGCAACAACCTTAACAAGGATTGCAACAGTGCCGCTGCTCAGAGGAGTCCTTTCATGAGCACAATCGAGTAGAATGTTACAAGACTAAATAAATGCATACCTTCAGAGTAAGGAGAATCAAACAAGCCAACAGAGCCAACTGGGAGCAAACCGTACAGAGTCAGCATCCTCATAGAAAACACATTAGGAGGAGGAGAGAAAATAAAACACACACTTACCCTCTTTAAAAGTAACAGCCCATTTGCTCTCGTTCTGGTGGAAATGAAAATACACATTAAGGATGTTTTTATTGTAACACACAGTATTTAGAGACCTCATGATGTGCCTTGTAAATACCCATTAAGGCAACCTAAGCCACTGAGTCACCGCAGTTGCCATTAAATGCTTGCCAAAGTTGCTGCCAATAAATACGGCATCATTCCACAGGGTTTGTAATAGGGCCTGGGTGCTCAAATGCAGGGGCCTCTCTTTGGCATGGATCAGACCTCAGGCTTGCGAAGGCTGGTGCCTCACATTACATGATGTGCAAGATCCCCCAGGATTGGTGGTATAGCATACCCTCCAACATTTCCCAAATGAAAACTGGGACAAGGGTGGCCAAGCCACATCAGAGCATGGTCAAGATGGCAAGAGCTATCAGTGAGGATTATCACCCCAGCTGAGGGAGGTTGCAGGAGGTTGCTTTTGCCATAGCCTCCTGGGAAGGGCAAGACTCTGCCCCCCCTCCCACTGAGTTAACTGGGTGCAAACTACTTTTCCACTTTGAATTCTGTTTGTAAACCACTTTTGCACTCCATTTGCAGCAAGCAAAGTCAGCTGAGGACAAAGTTAGAAAGTGGGAGGAGGAGAGGGAAACTGGGACTTTGAGTGAGGTTATTTGCATCGTTCCGCTAAAAAAAGAAAGGCATCTGAATGACCCCTTGAATGTGCCTCAAATACATCCACATCATTGACTCCATTTTTATTTGAGTGCTGACACCTGTGGGCAAAAGAGCTTGCAGAGGTGCACAGAGATGTTGTTCCGACTTGTGCAGCCCTGCATGGTCGCCTGGCAAGCCAAGGTGGCCTCCTAGCCTCTGAAAGTTGCCCACCCCTCCCCTACTCCGTACCCAAAAGGAGACAAAGTGATGGAGTCAGAGATATCTGCAAAATCCATTTGAGGCAAGGGTGGGGAACCTTTGGCTCTGAGAAGCAAAGCCGGCTCTTGGAGATTCCCTAGATAGCCACATCTGCTTCTACATGACACTATCACTTTTCCCAGCTTTTCTGTGGGGTTGTGTCCATCCTAAAAGGTTTCAGTGTCTCTCTAAAGGCTTATAGTTATGCACAGTAAGAGGTTTTGGTGGAAATAAGCTGGTATTTTGGTTCCTAAAGGCTAGGATGGCCTTCAGCCCTACGTACCCTTAGAATGTGGCTCCCTGACAACTGCTCTGAAATTTCTTTCTGGCTTCTTTGAAGTGAAAAGAGGTCCCTCCTTGCTCCAAGGAGATCAATGCACAGAAAGGCACAAGTCCAAAATCCAATTGGGTACGGTTGCCAGGACGGTATTATCCCAGGGCCTGAGATTTCAGGGCCAAAGTCTGAAACGGCACTGCAGGGGGTCCCGGGAGCATTACGAGGGACATGGTGATGTCAGGGCGAATGATACCTTAAGCATCGGCCACAGCTACGTAGGATATGCCTTTCAAAGCAAAAGCATCCCAACTAAAAAATGGAGGAACACACATACCCACACACTTTTAAATGCAGCACTTTCACCCTGAGATTCTTCCCCCTGACCCTGGAAAAGGGTCCAGGCCCTCAGACCCAGGAGCCCTACTCAAGTTGGGAGAAATAACGGGATGAAGGCCACAGAACCGTGGATGCAGGCTTACTCAAGGTGAGTTGGGCTAGCAAATGGCAACATGGGGATGCTTTCAGGTCCATGGAAAGATCTTTCAATCTTTCTTGCTCCCTCCCTCCTTAGGGATTCCACACACAATCCCGTCTCCTCAATGGCAAATTCAGAGAAGTTTAAACAGGGTGTATCCCGTGAAAATTGTGCAATTGCTATTAAATCACAATTAAGATTTTCACACACACAGAGGCCATTATCCTGGGAATAACCAGGGAATAAACAAAGCATTCACAGGATTTTCCCGTGAATGCTTTGTTGCTGTTTATTGCCTGGCTATGCCTGGGTTAATGGTGCTTTAAACACTTTTGATCATGGCAGCGTGTGAAAAGCTTTATCGCAATTGCGCGACTTTCACGGGATGTTTCCCAGGATAATGGTACTTTATTCACGACGTCAGGCAAAGATCTTAATCACAAATGCGCCCTTTTCACAGGATAAGCCCCATTTACACTTCCAGTTGTCCCTGTGTGACAAACTCCAGAGTTGTGGTGGTGTACTTTCATGGCGTTTTGCCCTTGTGGTGACCCAAAGGCCGAACTAACTTGGGTTTTTCTTGGCAGAATTCCTTCGGAGGTGGCTGGTTGTTGCCATTGCCTTCCCTTGAGGCTGAGAGAGTGTGGCTTGCCCGAGGTCACCCAGTGGGTTTCCGTAGCCGAACCTCGGTCTCCAGAGTCCTATTCCAATGTACACCTAAACAAACCAACAAATAAATAAAGCCATCCCTTGCCTTGGACATCCCTGTCTGTATTTTTTAATGGTTATGGCTTGACCTTTGGGCTCAAACATGTTCAAGGCAGTCTTTAAAAAAATAAAATAAAGTAAAGGAATTAACAACCCAAGGCGCTGTGTGCCAGAACCCGAGTGAGCCCTAATTTAATTTTAATTAGTGCTGACTTCTGCTTCCCTCACTAATGAAACTGGGCTCGTTAGGAAGTGTAATTGAAGACCCCTAGAGGGAGGGGGAGCCTGGAGACCTCATTGTGTAGACCCCAGGCATCTGCCCAAGAGGAATTCCACACACCGCCCAGCCAAAGCAGCTTCATCATTAATTCATACTTCAAATGATGCCTCTGTGTGTGTGTTTGTGTAGCACTTACCAAGCTGAGACCAAGTTGGGGTTTGCTTTTTTCTGTGTATCTTCCGCGGTGGCAATCCTCAGCGCGTGCAAAGTTTTATTCTCAGTTATGCTTTCTCCCAGGCTGCATCCGCGCTGCAGGAATCATCCAGCTCGATGCCGTTTTCACTGCCGTGGCACAGTGCCATGAAATGCTGGGAATTGTCATTTTGCGCGACATTTCGCCTTCTCTGTCCTAGAGCTCTGGCAACACGACAAACAACCCTTCCCCAAATTCCATAGCACTGAGCCATGGCAGTTAAAGGCAGCAGAATGCCTTGGTGTTCCATTGTGCCATCTTCTTCTTTCTCTTCCTCTGCTCCTTCTTCCTTCTCTCCTTCTTCTTGTTCCTCACCAGTCAGAGGTAAGAGTCCATCACATCTATCCTGTCTTTGGATGGGGTAGCTATACACAACAATATTGCATTGCATCGGGCTTTGTGTCCATGTTATAGAAGAGTTTATTCCTGATGTTTCGCAGGCATCCGTGGCTGGCACCTTCAGGGAATGCTGAAGATGCCAGCCACAGATGCGGGTGAAATATCAGGAACAAATTCTTCTAAAACATGGCCACAAAGCCTGAAAAACCCACAAAAACTTTGTGCAAAATGCACATGTTTGTTTTTTTGTGTGCAGAAAACAGTGTTTTCTCTGCAGGAGGCTGTTTCCCACACTAGACCATTTGCACAGATTTTCTCCCAGCGGGAAATGCATTGCTAAAATTACTCATTGCTTCCTTGAAAAAAACAAAATTAGTGATCAATTACATCCCTTGTTTTTATTCTTTTTCCTCGTGAGAACCCGCTGCCGCCTCCACTGCCAGCATTGTCAATGATCATTGTCTTTTTATCCCACACCTCACCACAGTGCAACCAAAACAGACTAGTCTGGCAAAAATTCAATCTTGTCTCGCTCGGTAAATATTCATTACGCTAAGTATTAACTTCAGAACACCTAACCACAAAATTATACTACGACATCCGCGCAGGAGATGATGATTCACCAGGGAAAAGGAGTCATGTTCCTGAATATGAAATAATAATCTGTTTGGCAAACTGGTTAACACATAATCCTGTCATCACATCACTCACTGGGCATATTTGGAACAAGCTGAGAGTTTACAGCCACTCGCAACAACAACCTTGACCTTAGTTGGATCTGCAACAAAATGTTACAGTATTTATAGGACTTTCCCTGGTCAAGATGCCAGACACTGTCCCCCAACGACCAACCCCACTTTTCCATTTTATTTCTTCCCATCGGCCCAGTCAGGATTACATTCTGTGGCCACTGAATTGGTTCAGTCCTTTCCTGCATACGTTTATCTACATCCGTCATATTTCCCAATCTGTTGTTGTGTGCCTTCAAGTCGTATCCTACTTATGGCGACCCTATTGTGCATTTTTCTGGGGCTGAGAGTGTGTGACTCGCCCAAGGTCACCCAGGGGCTGTCCACACAAGCAATAAAAAGCTGGCAGTGTGCACTAGCGGATTCGCCCTGCAAATTGGGAAACCCTGGAGGGAAGCCAGCTTTTCCCTTTTGTCTACTCAGGTCCCCAGTGGGTTTCCATAGCTGAGTGGGCACTCGAACCC
Organism: Sceloporus undulatus; assembly: GCF_019175285.1. NCBI lineage: Eukaryota > Metazoa > Chordata > Lepidosauria > Squamata > Phrynosomatidae > Sceloporus > Sceloporus undulatus. Next base: position 11,875,158 of record NC_056531.1, read on the forward strand.
TGGTCTTCATAGTCGAATGCTCAAACCGCTACGCCACGCTGGAGCCCCAATGACCTAAATACAGTGGTACCCCGGGATACGAATGCGCCGCCTTACGAAATTTCCGGGTTACGAAAAAAATCAATAGAAAAAAACTGTTCCGGGTTACGAAGGTTTTTTCGGGTTACGAAAAAAAATTTGGTGCTTTTCGGCGCTATTTCGCACGAAATCGCGGCTTTTCCCCATTAGCGCCTATGGCTTTTTCGGCTTACGAAGCATTTCGGGTTACGA
>NC_056531.1:11875527-11993020 GCF_019175285.1 Sceloporus undulatus
TTTTTTCGTAACCCGAAAAAAAATTTGGTGCTTTTCGGCGCTATTTCGCACGAAATCGCGGCTTTTCCCCATTAGCGCCTATGGCTTTTTCGGCTTACGAAGCATTTCGGGTTACGAAAGCGGCGGCGGAACGAATTAAATTCGTAACCCGGGGTACCACTGTAGCTCCAAATAGTGCAATGTGGCACTTCCCCCATATGGGGTAGACCACATTGCCCATAATCCACAGCCAGCCCTACAATGCCTTAGCCCAGCCCTGCCTGCCAAAGGCACATGGCCATTTTCTTGGTCCTTTGTTGATGTTGCTGTGGGTTGTTTCTTCTTGGACAGTTTGCTTCCAAGGTGGGAGGCAAAGGCTTCCCCCTGACCGACCCACGATTCCCGTGATGTTCTTCTGCCCTGCCTCTTTCAAACCGAGGGGCTGACGAATGCCATGTGTCTGATATTAATTACATGTCCGGGCCCCATGAAAGTCATTGAAATTTAATGAGAGCAGGGGCAAACCCACCAAGCCGATGGCATTCATTACAGGTTGCCATGGAGATCCCATTGCCAGGCCTGACCCACATTAAAGTCGACAAAGGGCAAGAGGGCAGGCAGGACAAAAGCTGGTGCCAAGAGGTGCACAGAAATATGCAGAAGGAACTGGCTTTTGTAGAGCCAAGAAGCCATTTTATCCCGGAAAAAATAATAATATTTATGGGGTCTTTTATACCCTCCGATAACCCACACCAGCATTTCAGAAAGGGACACTTGTAGCACCCTTCCTTTCTTGCTAAAGGGTCATACTCTCTCAGCTTTGTGTCCTTGTATATTCGATATTGGCAAGGAAGACCCCAGATTTTTAGGTATTGCTGGTGGAAACCTGGGAGAGTATAATCCAATGGCAATCTGAACGCAATCATGGGGTTTCACGTTATTGCATGAGAGGTGATCACACGCAATTTCAGGCAATGGCAAGCTATTTTCAGGCAACGGGAAGTCGGTTCGAACGCAATTCGAATTCACGTAAATTCACTGAACTAGCGAATTCACGTGAATGCATTCTGGCCCCACTTTTTCATTCAAAATTAAGAGAAATTCCTCCCGTGTCATAAACTCCTCTGTCTGGCACGCTTTCTTAATATGGTGGCTTTTCAATGTGCCAGACAACAACTCCCATCATCCCTAGTCAGCATGATTCCAGATGCCAGTTCCTGGAGAACCCTAGGAGGAGACAGTTGGCATCCCTAGGGTTTGCGTCACCCGGTGTGGCAACTTATGGTACCCTCACCCACCTTGACCTCCACACCAGACCATTGGGCCACGCATGAAGCTGGTGTGGTGTCAAATAATACAGGCAGGAGGAGAGGCTCTTCCATTGAGTGGCAGAGGAGGAGGGGGGTGGTTTGTTCTGAAAATGGTCATGTTACAATTAAAAGGGAGCCACTGTTTCCAACCGGGAGTTCTTGCAAGCTGTGATGCTACACATCCCACCAGTTAGGGGTGGTTTTTGTTGTTTTTGTCCCTCCTCATCCCATCCAAGGGATGTTGGTGGCATGCTTAGGCTCAGGGGAGGTGGCGCTCTGGATGTGTGCTGTAGGTTTGGGCTTGCATTATTAACACTTTCCGCCACTTTCCTTCTGCTGCCTCTGTTTAGTATGCAGGCCTGGTTGGGCAGTTGCCATAGCAATCCATCCGAGTCTTCATAATACTCCAGGAAACAAGATCAAAAAGACTTTATTGTAAGGGGGGGCATTGAAGGGGGGAGAGGTTTGCGAGGGGAAGCTGCTGCTGCGGCCTTATGCCACCCGTCGGGTAGCCAGAATACAGCTCTCTTTGGGCTTGTAGGGTGGGAGAGAATGGGGAAAACCAGGGGGAAAGGGAGATGACCCTTTCAGAGAGAGAAAGGGGTAGAAAGAAAGAGATTATTATTAGTATTATTATTAATTTCGTACCCCCTTCTCCCCATGGATCGAGGCGGGGAGCAACAACAACGAACAGACACACCATGTCGGTTCAAAGACATCCATTCCAGTACACATCCATTGAAAAGGACAAATAAGATGAACTCGTATTAAAACAATCCACATTTAAAACCCATCATTGGAGTTTATCACACTGGGGCTGATTTCGACATTAGAGGTGAAAGCGCCTTGAAAGCATCCCGCAAAGGAAGTGGAAATGGTGAGTAATCACGCAAATAATGACCACCCACAATGGCACAAATAAAGTGATCTTGGAAATGCATCGTTTCAGAAATCCTGAAAGTAAAAAGATGCGCGTTAATGCTTCTTTGCGACCGCTTTAATGGCAGGTTTGGTGCGACATCGTGTGAAATTGTTATGCGTAATTACGCAATTTTTCCAGGATATTCACGGGTGTTTGATGTCTGGAGCGTCATCTTATTGCCCCTTGGGATAAGGCCCCCCTTGCTTTTCTGGTGACTCTTCTCCCCATTTTCTTGGGGTTGACGATTCAGTGTGTCCTGCACCAAAGAAAGAGAGCAACCAATTGCCCCTATGGTTCAAGAATCTTGTGCCAGGGTCCGATTTAGCGGATTAACGCCATCAACCTGAATCTTCTGCTGGGGGGGGGGGAATGGAATTTTTCACCCCAAAGGGGCCCTACAGAGCTTACTGGTTTTTCATCCTCTTGTGAAAATAATAATAATAAAAGAGGTCAGGGCCAAGATTTCACCTTGAGCATTCAAACAAGCACTTCATTTGCTTTTCCTAGAATAATTGCATTCCTCCAAACATCTTCCCATCTTGGATCCCCTTTGCTGAGTATCAATGGGAAACAAACTGTTTATCACATTTATCCACTGGTAAACCTTAGCCAGTGTGCGTGCGTCTGATTTCAAGTTGCCTGTCGCCTTTTGGCAACCCCATGAATTTCGTAGGGTTTTCTTAGACAAGGAAGAATCGAGGTGGTTTTACCAGTTCCTTTGTCATTGGTGGTTTCCCATCCCAGTACTAACCAGAGCTGGCCCTGCTTAGTTTCCAAGATCAGATGGGATCTGGTGCCTGCCTTACACGATGAGCAGGAAGCCTTATCATTTGTATTCCCTGTTTATCACACCAATAAGGGTCATATTTGAAGCTTGGCTGCCAAAGGCCTGTAATCTAAAGAGCCATTGTTTGAGTGGCTGAAGCTGCCATGAAATCTTCCTTGGAAAAGCAACATATAGTGTCCAAACACCATCCAATTAAGACTCTGGTTATATACATTATTAATAGAGATCATTAGGAAGCCAATGTCTGGCCACCCTTTCCTGAGATATATACTGCATATATACTGAACCGCTCCATGGGGATAAAATAGGACAGGGATCATGCTCTGGGAGCAGAGAGGACTCTTCAACAGCAGCTTCAGACCTGAGCATCTCCTTCTTCCCTGATAGATCTTTTCAGTAATCCACATCACTTGCAAGCAGGGATGGATGATTTTGTCTGCCAGGTTGTTGTTTTTTCTCCCTTTCACGTTCTTCTGAGACAATCTGGTTTGTCTCAAGTTGTTGTTGAGGGCCTTCAAGTCATTTCCAACTTCTGGCGATTCCTAAGGTGACCGTATTCATGGGGTTTTCTTGCCAGGTTTCTTCAGAAGGTGGTTTGCCATCACCATCCACTGAAGCTGAGAGAATGTGACTTGCCGAAGGTCACCCAGTGGGTTTCCACAAACGAGATGGGATTCGAACCTTGGTCTCCATGAACTGATCCACCCTGCTGGCTCTCTAACTTTGGCACTTTTAAATTCCATTTGTCCCAGACTTGGATGTCTTAAAAACTTTGTGTGACAATCCACAAATGTTTTTCCTCATACGTGCGTCTTTGTGTGACAGTGTTCATATCCAGTTTGGAGGCTTCCCATTGCTAGGAGGACAAGAAAGAGGTCTTTGGTTTGATTCTTACCCATTTCTCGGTTTCTCTTTCCGCACGACAAACCTCTCCTCGGTTGGCACCAGCGCCTCGTGGGTTAAGTAGCCACTCACAAATCCCCGGGGGGGGGGGGGCTGTGGTGCTGCAAACACGCACCATGTTGTTGCCTGTTCCCTGACCCCAGGCATGTCAACACAACCGCATTCTGGCAAGAGGTTGAATGTCCCCGATTATGCCGCGGTTTCTGGGCCGGCTGCCAATTGGGAAGACCCTGGCTTATGCTTCCCTTGGCACGGTGCCCAGGGCTGCGCTGACACAGGGTGGCAAGGGAGGGATGAAAGAGACATACACACAGCAGGGCAATGGCTGCAGGCATGCAAGGTCCCTGTCTCTTTCCTCCGGCTGGCAGCCCTAGCACGGCTATGGAGGAAAACCAACTGGTAGAGTATTCCTCCTGTCCTCAGAGACTGGCACATTCCAGCAATGGGAGGCTGGCAAGGGAGCCTTGGGTTTCATCTGCACTGCTGAAATAATCTGGTTTGGCAGCGCTTGAGCTGCCATGGCTCAAGGCTATGGAGTTCTGGGATTGGTAGTTGGTTGCGGCACCACAGCAAAGCCTTTTGTGTATTTTGGTTTGGCCTCCTAAAGGTAGCGTTGTCTTGTGGATTTGGGATGTGGATGCTTTTTGCACAGTTAGTCTCAAAGGTGTTACACGGTCCCTTGTGCACCCCACAGATTGATACCAATCCTGCCCATGCCCCCATCCCACAAGGCTTTATCGCTGTCAAGAGGATCGGATTTTGCCCCATGCTCCAAAGACATGGCTCGGATGTGTGGGAAAAGTGCACCAAATGAACCCAGCTGGGGGAATAATGTAAGGAGGGTAGCCAAGCAAGCGTTAAGCGGAAGGCAACAGGGAGGGAGAGATATTTATTCATTTTCATGACAATAGCCAGGGAGGAAAGTAACAGCTTTCCCCAGAGATTTGCCATGAATTCTCAAGGCTGTCAATCAGGCCAGGAATAAAACAGAATCCGTTGGGCAGGGAGGCTGCCTAGAACAAGCATCTGGGAGCCATGTTTTTCTCAAGCCAGAGCACTCTGCGTCCCATCGGCCTTGCCTTTCGGCCTAAACCCTGGGGAAAGAAAGAAAATTGGAAGGGAGCGATAGCTTGCTTTCAAAACACATGAAGTCCATCTTCGGGAAGGTCCCAGACCTCAGAACATTTGTGTCACCCGTCACACGCGAAATGCTGACCTCTTAAAGAAAAGGGATCAGCTCCCATGAAAGCGAGGGGAGAAGGCGTATAAAAATGACTGTTGTCATTTATTTATTCTTAAAATAGTGACACAGATCGTGAAAATGCTTCCAAAGTCATTTCACATTTGTTCTGGTCTATGGAATAAAGGAATGCATCCCTTCGTTCCTTTCACATTACAGGCTGAGCCTCCCTTATCCAAAACTCTTGGAACCAGAAGTCTTTTGGATTTTGGATTTTGGATCCCCTCCCCCTGCCCCCCCTGATCTCTACCAACTATGTGGACAATTTTGGAATATTTCACTGCTTGGGCACTGCCAGTTGCTGCCCCCAGTCTTTGCCTATGGTCTGCCTGATGGTAGGGCCAGGTTTGGGACAAATAGGCAGAAAGAGGGCAGCTTTGGCCTGTCGCGTGTGCCACATGCTATTCCATAGCATGGAGCCGTGGCAATTAAAGTGGGGTCAAACTGAATTATTTTTGCAGTGCGGATGGATCCTTAGCCTGCAGATGGGAATTCCCCTCGGCATCATCAGATCATGCCTCCGGGGCCTCCATCCCGCTGCCTCCTATGCGGAGAAGAGCTGGCCGCCTCTCGTGTGGTTTCACCTCCCCTTAATTCCCCTCATCCACAAAGCTTCCATAATCCCGTCTATTTACAACCTCACCTCATTGATTCTTCACGTGTCAATGCATGCGCCGCTCTTGGGAACCCCGTGGGCCCACGCTTCCCTTTCAGAGGGGCCAAGAAAGCCCTGCATTTCAACCAACGTCCAAAAAGAAGGGCTACCCGCTGCAACAACCAATCATACGTAACAATTTGTAACAACCAAGGCCTAAATAAGTTACACTGCAACTATAATGTAACAGAGGATAAATTCAATCCTTGTGCAGAGTACTGTAGCTGTTAATTTGAAAGCACACAACAACAACAAATCTCTGATGAATTTTAAGAAAGACTGGGAGCCATTTGCTTCTTTTACGAATGTACATTTAGGACACAGATCGACCTCCCATTTCGTTAAATGAATTGAACTTACCTGTTAAGTAGTAGCAAAATATATATGATCGTTTTAAGGAAGTATAGCAGAAAGAGGGCTATAACCATCACTAAATGAAGGGGAAGTCAGTAGCTTTAGATGGAGCATTGGGATTGTCTGTTTGTTTTGTTTTACACACACACACACACACACAATGCATTTGTGTTTGCTTGTGTGTATTTAATAAAAATTATTTTAAAAAAAGAAAGAAGCAGTTGGAGATTTCTGCCCGCTGTAGAGTGTCCATAATCAATTCAAGATTGCAAAAGTGGAACTGTGCATGAGGTGTTATGGCACATGGATGCAGAGAACACAGGTATAATTTAATAATAATTTATTTTATTTATATACCGCTATTCCAAAGATCATAGCGGTGAACAGCAAGTAAGCTAATTAGCAAGTAAGCTAATTTGCCCCCAACGGTCTGGGTACTCATTTTAGCGACCTCGGAAGGATGCAAGCCTGAGTATAAGCATGAATGCACATGGATGTGCATTCCATCTACATGCACAATTGGCACTGCAATGCATGAAGGCAGTGGCATTGGGTCATGGCAAAAATATGAAGTTACTTTCCATTTCTTTGACCTCGGCCTTTGTTGCGGGTTTCACCTCTTGTCCTGAAACTCCAAAGTCCCACATTCATTCACCCTACCTTGTGTGCTCCAGCTCCAAATTGCCAGAGCTGACATCCTATGCCATCAAGCACTGGGTTGCCCTTAAAACTCTCATTGGCATCAAGGCAATGCAGTTGTTTAATGAGCAATTTCATAAATGGCTTTCTCAGGGAGGCCAAAAGCTTTGTCACAGAACTGAGCAGGAGACATCAGCCAGGTGATCGGCTGTTCATTTATTATTCCCAGCAAGTGTGTCAAAAGATATTTCCAAAGAAAATGCATGGGGTGAAAATGAAATAGGCAACGTTCCCCCAGGTTGGCTATTTTGGGACAGTTTTGACACATTTCGAGACAAACCAGCAATATCCTTCCTTTGGTTCCAGATGAATTCTGAGATTCCCAAGTGGAATATACATTATATATATTTAAAAATATTTCACTGGAACCCAGTATATGTGTTTAATGTTTGGAAGAAGATGGTTTTTGTGGGGTTTTTGGGCTATTTGGCCATGTTCTAGAGGATTTTCTTGGAAGAAGATTTTTGCAGAAGGCTAAACGCTCAAATTTGTGTGTGAGGCTGCTTCTATATGCCATTTGACTCCATTTTAACTGCCATGGCTCAATGCTTTGAAATTCTGGGATTTGTAGTTTGGTGAGAGATTTCGCCTTTTCTGACAGAGTGCTCTGGTGCCGCAGCAAGCTTCAAATCCCAGGACTCCATTGTATGGCACCATGGCAGTTAAAGCACCATCAAAGTGCATGGATTCTGCAATGTGGCAGCAGCCTGTGAAAGCTGTGTTTCACATTAAACAGTTATAGCATTTAGATAGCATTTCAACAACTGTGGCTGCATCTGGTGGTACCCAGGCATCTGTAGTTTGATGAGACACTAGAATTCTTGGGCAGAGAATTATAAGTAGAAATGATAGATTTCTAGCACGGCAAACCCTTAAAATGTCAATTGAACATTTAGAAACACAGTTTGGGCATCCAAAGCAAAGAACCAAAGGGATGCAAAAGACAGCAGAAATAAAAGAAGACTAACTATATCTCACAAAGCTACAAGTCCGAGGATTCTACAGCATGGAGCCATGGCAGTTAAAGCGGCGTCAAGCTGCATTATTTCTGCAGTACAGATGCAGCCCCAAGTGGGTTTCCAAGGCTGAGTGATTCAAGGGGATTCAAAACTCTAGTCTTAGGCCAGCGTGCCAACCACTACACCAGGCTGGCATCATAACTAAAGGAACACTTTTTTTTGGCATAGGCAAGCAATCCGTCTCCCTCTTTTTGGCAGTAAATTGGTTAACATAATAACTTACGTTTCAGGACACTAAAAATCTGCCAGAGGTGGCCAGCTCACTCTGCTGAATGGTAAGCACACAGGGCACTTGGATGAGTGAAAAAATGCACAATCTGCAACACAAGAATCCATCAAGGGGTATGAATCAGTCTTCTGTGGCTTGGAGAAGCTTTTCATATTAATCAGCTCATCAAACAAGGATGTATTTGATCCCCAACTACTGTTTTTGGATGATCACGGCTAAAGCAATGGTCAATGCCTGTGCATTTTACATTTCAGTGAGAGCATGCAACTTGGCTAAGGTTACCCAGCGGGTTTCTTGGCCAAGCAGGGAATCAAACCCTGGTCTCCAGCATTGCCAAATGCCTGGAGACCAGGGCATGAATCCTGGCTCAGTCATGGAAACCCACTGAGTGACTGCGAGCAAATCACACCCTCTCAGCCTCAAAGGATGGCCACGGCAAACCCCTTTGGGAGAAACCTGCCACACAACAGCCCAGATTCAGTCAAGGGTCTCTTGCTAGCCAAGTCCAAATGTAAGCCTTTTGCTCAGGGCTCTTATCAGTATATTGCACACCAGGAAGGCATTTCAGCAAAGAGAGGCTTGTCAGAAAAGTATGGCAGAGTGCAGACTAAAATACAGGACATATAAAATAGCGGTGAATGAAGCGGATGAAAGGAATTGATATGCTCTTCTCGCTCGCTCGTGCCAACGCATCAGGGGAGAGTGACGGCTGTGCAACAAAACTGTAACTTCTTTTCATCCTCTCCTCCTGTGGCTCTTTGGAAGCTTTCCAGCATGTTTTTTTATTATTTTGTGGTTGTTCATTTTATTTCTTTTAATTTTCTTTCGTCTTTGTTTTGCCCCCAGCGGCGCTAATGGAGTTAATGAGCCCAAGACGCTTCATCAGAGCAAGGAATTGGCCTCGCGCGTTCATTACGGCATCTCCCCAAGGCACCCCAATTAGAAGAGGCTTTTTTATTAAAATAAAAAATTGGATTGAAAAAATAAATGGAGGACCATGCGGGGGCAAATCCCACAGTTGGGACAATGGAGTTCCCAAAGGATTTGCAACCAGCTCCCCTTTCAGGGCAAGTGTAGGGAACAGCAACTTAGTGTTGGACTAGGACTCTGGAGACCAGGGTTTGAATCCCGGCTCATCGCTCTCTCTCAGCCTCAGGGGAAGGCTATGGCAAAGCTCCATTGAACCAATCTCGCCAAGAAAAAACCCAGGATAAGTTCGCCTTAGGGTCGCCAGAAGTCGGAAATGACTTGATGGCACACTACAAGGAACAACACGCCGAGGAAAGGTTGAGGAACCAGTCAGCAGGGGGGGAGGGAGATGTGGCAATCCTAAATCTGCCCCACAAACATGACTGAAATAGATAGGGATTTGACGGCAGAGTTATCAGAGCGAAGCATTCCAGGAAAAAGTCGACCGAGATGGCGGAATCTATCCGCTTTGCCTTTTCCCATGCATCAGCACTTTAAAAAAGAAATCTGATCTTTGTTCTCCTGAATCTATAAAGCGATCTGGGAATTTTGCAAAGGTCTGATTTTTTTTTAAAAAAATCAGATTTTGAAGCTGTTCCGCTCAAACCCTTGCATGAACGCCCTTCTGGGGAAACTGAACATGGAGAGGAGAGCGCAAGGAGGTGGGGGAATCCTCCAAGCCTGTGAATCTCTTTCCACCCCCTTCAGATTCCCAAAGCCAAACCAGAGCCAAGGTTTGTCTCTTTCAAAAAGAAAAGCCCTCTCCACGGCTCCCCATCCCTCCCCATCAATCTCCTGCCTGTCACCTTGGGGCTGGTCCATGGCATGCTCAAACTTATGTCTGCAGTAATGGGAAGCCAGGCCCAAGTTCACCCAGAGGTTCCTACATCCAGTGGGCCCCCCTCCCAAGGAGAAGACACCAAGCCAAGCGAATGAATGTCACCCAGCTGGGGCTCTCTCAACAGTACCTTGCATGGATCTAGTCCACAAGCTCATGGCGCTCCCTAGTGGTGTTGCGTAGGAAGACGCCGTCCAGCAGATGCCTCCAAAAGGATTCTCTTAGGGTTTATACAGACAGTGAAAATCATTCAGGTAGAATCGGGGGGGGGGGGGGGCATTCACACTCGTTTTTTTGTCCCAAGGAGATGCAGATCGCTGTGCTGATGCATATCGGGGTCGTTGTTCCCATGTCGTTTTGGGTTCGCAAACCTCTCCAAGTCATTTTAACCCGTGTGTTATTCAAGCAAGCATCATTTCGGGATAAAATGGAGCCGCACCCATTCACTTGAATGATACAGAGCGATCCAAATAGATTCGGATGTGTATTTACACTGCCAAATATGAAGATTGAGGTGGGTCTTTCCTGTCGGAAATGAACAATATAACAGATACATTTTGCATCCCCTTGTCAAAATTCTTAGTTAAATGAATATTAACAGCCAAACATGAACCAACCGACGGTTCTGAATTGTTTGATGGCCTGTGGTTTCAAAATTATTTTTGAGATGTTGCTGTAGTTTGGTAAAAATTAGGAGAGGCTGCATCAATTTGCTTTTGCCTCCGTCTACAAGGAAAGGCAAGATTTTACTCCCTCCTCTCACCACTTCTGCGTTCACTTTTGCAATTTGAACTCAGTTTGCAGCAAGTGAAGTAAGCTGAGGAGAAAGGGGGAGGAAAAGAGAAAAACCAGGACATTTTAAAAGCAGTTGAAAAAGTGGGATGGCAGAGGATTAATCAAGACCGTCTCTGCCAAATTGGGACAATTGGAAGGTATGAAATCTGTCTGTCTGTCTGTCTGTCTGTCTGTCTGTCTGTCTGTCTATCTATCTATCTATCTATCTATCTATCTATCTATCATCTATCTAGCTAGCTAGCTAGCTAGCTATGCTAATGCTTCTAAGTTCTGTTGCCTGTACAGAACTGGCTCTGAATACTTGCAAAAGACAAGACAAAACTCTTCTAGAGGCAGGAGAAGGAGCAATTCACATCCCACTTCAGCTAGAGAAACCTAAGTTCATATGTGTGCTCAGACCAAAGGCAATCTTTTGCTATCTCTTTCTCACCTTTTCCACAGGTGAACCTAAAAAACAGGACCTGGCAGAGGGTAGGACATTGCCCTGACTTCTTTTTAGGAAGGCTTGGAGGGGAAAAAAAGTGATGCAGGGCACAGAGACGTAAAACAAAAGCTCCCAGCGCACAGCTCCCTAGATCCTGAATGTGTCTCCTTTTGCCTTTTGGCTGGGCATGGACCCATCTGGGATTTTCATTCCTTTCTCCAATATGGGGCAAAACGCCAGGCAGATGCTTTCCCCCCACCCACCTTGCCTCCTTCTTTCTAACTTTGCTCTGATTGCATTGCCAGATTACCATTGGCAAGGGTCCCCTCCTTGTCTTCTCTTCCTTTCATCAGTTTAACATCAGCTCGAGAAGCCTGGATTGATGGTGAGAACAGAGCTGGGCCAGAGGCCTCCATATCCAAGCAGGATGCAAACCCACTCTTTTGGCTTAAGGGGAGACCTTGGAAATGGAGGGCAGGAGGTGGAAGGGTCGGAGCCAGACTCTTGCTGAAAGCTCCTTGCAAGGGTATATGGCCAGGCTATATTGTTGCCCTCCCATCTAGCAGATAATGTACCGAGGTTCTGTAACTTCACCAACATTTGTGCTGGTCTCATTCTTTCTAAACCCCAAATTTCCTGCCCCTTTGTGGTTGAAAAGTTTGGCCTGAGGCTGCATGTGGTTCTCACGGCTATTTTCGGGGGGCTGTTGATCTCTACAGATCCTCCTTCCCCCCCAGACTGCCTTTTTTGGGCCAAGAAAAGGAAGTGAACTTTCTCAGAAGCCTCCAGGAGTGGAAGCTGATCTTTTAAAACAGGGATCACCTCTATGCTGTTTAATATCATTGCCATACTTCTCTCCAGGGGATACGTTCCTGGACCCCTAATGGATGCCTGAAGCCATGGATAGTACCAAACCCTATACCTGTAATGTTTTTGGATCATGATTGACTGTGGGTTAACTAAAACCACAGAGAGCAAAACCACAGATAAGGTATATGTGTGTGTGTGTGTGTGTGTGTGTGTGTGTGTGTGTGGGGAGACTGTGTTATAATTTCAGACTGTGACTGACAGCGCATAACTGAAATCATGGAAAGTGAAACCATGGGTGGAGAGCCAGTGTGGCACAGTAGTTTGAGCGTAGGACTAGAATACTGGAGATTGGGGTCCGATCCCCCACTCAGCCATGGAAACCTGTTGAGTTAACTTAGGCAAGTCATACCCTCTCAGCCCCAGATAGGTTTTCTTTAGAGTCACTATAAGTCAGAAATGACTTGAAGGGGCACAACAATAGCAACTGTATTTTGAGGTGGCAAATTTATTTATTTACGGTATTCAGCCCTAAAGGCTCTCTAGTATTTGGGGAGAGACTGTGAAGCCCTGCCAAGGGTCATGGGATAGTCGCTTGCCCTAAAATTGGCTTAAACTATAAATTCCTCAGGGCTGTATCCACAACTGGATATGTTTTGGGCAAGATGAGAATCTCACTTCTACACTCTAAACAACTCCACCTTCAATGGCTCTGGAAGCTATCAAAAAGGAACTAGAGGGGGCTGTGGGGCAGGGAAAGGGTCTTGACAACCCCGAGCTTTACACCAGAGTTAGGCCTTCCTTTGTAGGGCAATCTGGCATGGACTGAGCTGGCTGCCACTTTTGACATCCCAGCCCCTGGCATCAACAGGATTCTCATCCTGTTTAAATTATTTTATGACTTTAAGTCAAACTGTTGTTTACATTGCTTCATTTGCCCGCCACCAGGAGATCGCATGTTAAAGGATGGGAGATATAAAGATTTTGAATAAATAAATAATACTTTCCCTCATGATAAAAACTCTATATCACCACCCAATATTTATTACTAGCTGCATTATAGTTTACAAGAAGGTGCAACTGCTCAATGTTGTATTGTACAATCCAGGACTGAGAGCTTCTCTAGAGTGTAATGTCCTTCTCTCCACCCTGGCTGCTCTCAAACCCCCAATGCTACCTACTGTTGCTTACTGGGATGCGTACGCGCATGTGTGTCTTTGGGTATGTGTAGTAATTCAGACAAAGTGACTGGTCTCAGTTTGGTGGGGAAAGAAATGAGGGTGTACTCACAGAGTGCAGCTTCCTTTCCTTCCCCTCTGAGCCTAGAGCAGCCACATCTTCATTGTCTGAATTTCTGAATTCTGGATTATACCTGCCATTATCCATCACCACTGGCTATTCTGGATGGGAGTTGCAGTTCATCTGGAAGTCCAAATGGTACCCTGATTTCCTCTCCACTTTTCCCTTCCCACAAGTAAGCAACAGCCTCTCTCAGGAAGGCAAACAGGCGGTTTTGGATGGGACGCAAAGGGCTACAGAATAGCACCCTACACCCCATCCAAAAAGAAACATACATGGATGTAAGCCCACCTAACACACACATCACCAATAGGAGGCTATTCAAAATGTTAGTGGATTGCAACTACCATCGGTTCTGGATGGCATGCCTAATGGTGAAAGGGGTTATAGTAAAACGCAACTGAAGGGAAGTGCATTTGGCAATGCTCAAAGTGAGCCTGGCCTAGATGGGCAAACTAGTGTGATGGGAGGGAATTCCTCTCTGAATTCTTTTTAACATTTTATTTCAGGCAGAAGTGGGCCATTCGTGACCCTCTCAATGTTCTGGATTTTACCTGTCGTTATCCGTCACCACTGGCTACTCTGGATGGGAGTTGCAGTCTGCCTGGAAGCCTGCATGGTATCCTGACTGAATGCTGAGCACAAAACATCTAACTGAGGAAGGCAAACAATAAATAAAGGTTAGTATGCCGTGACCAAAACTGATGCTACTCAGGTCAGTGGTCTAGAAAGAAACAGTTGCAGCCAAATGGGCACAAGCATGGTGCCAGTCCCTGGCACATTAGGGCGGGGGGGATGGGACACCTCCTGCAGGTCTAATACATTAGATAGCTTAAAATGCACTGAACTAAACAAAAGCCACAGAGCTACTAACTGGGAACCTGGCCCTCCAGTCTGGTCTTTTCTCCTCTGTTGCCATATTGTCCCTAAACTTGTGGCGGAGTGCCCTCTGCTGGAAACTCCACATAACTGTCATAACAATAAGTGGAAGGTGGAGGACTCTGTTTTTTGGAAGCTCTTTCAGCAGAGGTTAGATAGTTACCTCTCAAAGGTGCTTTAGTTGTGTCTTCCTTCATGGCAGGGGGCTGGATTAGATGGCCTTTGCAGACCTTTCCAGCTCTTAGATCCTATGACACCTGCAAGCTGTGAAAAGAAAGTTAGCTTCATCCATACCTGGAGCCTTTAAGGAAAGCACCATGAAATTTTTGCATCATGCCGGCATATTATCATAAGAGGCAGCAACTTCCTTAGCCTTTGGTCTTTGACACGTATCATCCAATGAGCCCTGGAATTGTGCTGATCCAAGGAACCAGCCAATGTAAATTAAAAATGATAAATGTGCCTCCGCTGTTCTCCAGGGCCTTTGGGGGATTCATTACTGGCACTTACACACACGCAGGCATTCACAATTTCATCACGGAAAAATGCACCACCCAACAGAATGGAGATGTCTTTGATGACGGTGGGGGGAAATGGGATATCTTGCAAAGAGGGAACGGGTTCCGTCATCAGCTTGGCCCAGTTCGATGAAACTTTCAGAACCAACTTTTAATAAAGGCTAAAAGGAAAATGTGTGTGATGATTGTGGTATGAGAATTGTGGCACTCAAAGTACAGTTTTCTTTTAAGGCAGTTAGTTGTGGGCAAGTGGGGCGTTTCAGATGATGAACTGCAATTCTGATAAGTCTTTAGCCATTGGAGTAAATGGTGAGGGGTGATGAGAGCTGCAGTGTAACATTAGGCCATGATTTGCCCTAGGGCTCTGTCATGGATGTCATCTTGTACAAAGCACATTATGCAACACATAAACAATACAAGGAAACATTCCTCAAGGGGATGACCCCCCCAATTCAAATGTCCATGCTATCATTCTTACCATAGATGGGACTTTTCAGATTTAAGGTTTAGGATGCAGGCGCCTGGCCACATTCTTGGATGTTGCACTGTAACTGCCATCAGCCCTAGCCAACAATGCCAGGACGGGGGATGATGGGAGTTGCAGTCCAGGTCTTTCTCAGTGGCTGCTCCCAGAGGGTGGAATGCTACAGTACTTTTCTCTAGAGGACCACATGCCAGACTGTTGTGTCAGTTCTCCATTAGGAATTTCCAATGACGTTTTGCCATGTGAATGGATGTCAACAAAATCATCATGACATCTTCTGAGCACAAGAAGGGGTTTAGTATAAAGTCAGACTCTGTCTATCCTGCCCAAGACTGCCTTCCTTTGACTGCCGCAGCTCTTCAGAGTACATGGCAAAAGTGGTCTTTGCAAGACAGCAGCGGTTAAACCTACGACCTTTGGCAAAGAAAGTACGTTGCTTGAACACCAAGCTCTGGCCTTTTTGTGGAACATTATTTTTGCTTCTTTACAATGATAGGTCATGAAAGAACCACTTATCATCAGCTTGATTTCTCAAGTGCAGCCAAAGATCTACACGAGGAAAACAACGTGGCAGTAGAGATATCACTGAAAACTCTAAATGGAAGGTCACTTTTTTGTGGAAAAGCTTTTGTGTGTTTAAGAACTCCCTGCAGTTAGAACAATCCAACACACTGGGGGCAAAATGCTAGCTTTTGCACACCCTCCCCCCTAAAATTGGATTCTGCAATCTCTGTAAGCAAGCAACCCTTTTACCCTGCCTCACCACCCTTTTGGACAATTTCCTCCGGCATACATTGATACTCTTCAAGGCCTTGAAGTGTGTTTTTTCTTTGTAAAAATGAGAAATAGACACATAAGGTATACTAAGGTCTTTTAATTCCATTTTTAGATTAAATATATCTATCTTCAGTAGAGTTTCTCTCTTTGAAAACCACACAAAAGGGGGGAAAATACATTCTTCGTGTATGTACGAAATACTGACAGTGGAGCGGGAACGATTTACAGTGCAAAAAACAATATATTAACACAGACATCCTCACCTATGGACAATTTTTTTTATCATTACAATCTACAGCATTCAACAGAGCAATTCAATACTTCCTCTTTGCTCTGAATGGGGTCTCCAGAGCACCCCATTTCCACCCAAGTCTACAGGGTAGACTTTTGAAGGGGTCTCATTTCCTAGGAAAATCCTTGCCTTGCATGACAACTTATCCGGCTCCTTTGCACACATTCACGGTTGCAATTGGAGCTGTGATTGCAGCTATTTCCTATGTAATTGAGGAACACAAACATCCCAGCAAAGAGGAAAAAGGAACTAGTTAAGACCTTGTTGATTGTTCTGAGGTCTGGTAAAATGGGTACACCCATATTCGCATGCACACGTGCGCGCACAGGATTGTTTGAAGGCAGTACATTGTGACATCAGGGTTCACGTTTCTAGGCTGGAACGAAGGCAAAGGGATCGGGGCCATCACAAGCTTCTCCTCACCCATGGGAAGATCCTGGTTGCTTCAGTAAGGAATATCGTTCTGGTAGTACTGGATCATGTCATAGGTCTTGCTCCTGAAAAACAAAAAATGCGGAGCGCAAATACAAGAGTGTTTCAGGGCAGGATGACCAGAACATTTGGAGCAAGCTGCAAACAATCCGTCTATCAGGTTTTTTCTCTAACGGCTTCTAAACCAGCTCAGACTCAGAAGCAAAGCTTGGAGCTGTGTTTTTGAACTCCAGGTCTCGAGCCAGCAAGGCGTGACATGATAGCCAGCTTTAATTATCTGGAAAGACGCTATGTAGAAGATGGTGCCAGTTGGTTTCCAGCGGCTCCAGAGACTAGGACATGAACCAATGCATTGAAATGATAAGAAAAGAGATTCCACCGAAATATTAGCAAGAGCCTCTTTAATGTTAAGAGTTGTCTGACAATGGATGGATTGCTTCAGAGAATGGTGGGCTCCCTTTCTTTGGACGTTTTTAAACAGAGGCTGGATGGCTGTCTTTCAGGAGTGCTTCAATTGTGTATTGCTGTATGGCTGGGGACTGGATTAAATGGCTCTGGGGATACCTTCCAACTCTAAGATTCTAGGAATTCTGGGAGATCAAACATGCAAACTATGCTAACAAGCACTGAGAAACCTCTTCTTTAATCGGTAGCATGAGACTGAGCAAAATTAATTGCAGTATGGAAAAGGGGAGCCCTTTAATACTTGGCTGCCACTGTGGTTCCAACTGGAATTCTGAATTCCAACATTCGCATCAAAGGCCCTGGGTTTAATCCCTGACATTCCCATTTCAAAAGGACCAAGTGAAGAGAAAGGCTCTATGGCCTAGGCCTAGACTGCAGAATGCCACTGCCAGTCAGAAGAAGACATGTTGGATTAAATCAGGGGTGGATGGGGAGCTTCTGGTTCGCCAGCTGTTTGGGACTTCAATTCCCAGAAGCCCCAGTCATAAGAGACTATAGAAAATGCAGTCTGCCACAATTGAGCATAATGGCCAAGTAGTAGGATTTGATATCTGATCCCTGCTTCTTCTTCCATTCAGATAGGTTACATATATTGGCTGTCAATGCCACCACACCAGTTGCCATTAGAAGACAGCCAGGAATAAGGCAGAGAGAAAGAAAGAGGCATACCTATTGCTGAGGAAGCAGCTCTGAATTATCTTTATGATGAAGTTTGCTGCTTCTCGCTCGGTCATGTTGGGGCTGAATCTGTTCCTGTTCAAGAAAGAAGCAAGAGAAGAAAGGCAAAAGATGGTGTTCTTAGTAACAACCTCTGATTCTTACAAGGAAACTTGATCCGGCTTACTCCGCTGGACTGTTGAGAAGTTTACTCAGCAGCAAGTCCTACATGCTTTAATGGGAGTTACTTGCAAGTATGTTTACTAGATATTTGGAAGAAAGCATCCAAAGGATCATGTTAAATTTTTAAATTAGTGATATGTCAATTCCACATTCCTCTCAGTGAGCTCAAGGTAATGTACATAGCTTTCCTCCGGCTCACTTCCATTTCACAAGAGCTACTGAGGAAAGTCAGGTAGAGGGAGACTGGTCCAAGGCCACCCTGTGAGTTTTATGGCTAGTGGGGACTTGAAGATCGACCTCCGAAGTCCCAAGTCAATGCCACACACTGAAAGAGCAACTCTTTGTTCTTTATTTAATTCACATCCTTACCTTCTTCCACAGAGTCTCCCACTACAGTGTGAAACAGACCCAGATCTAGTTAGCTCTAACTTGGCCACCTGATGTGATTTCCTAGCCAACCTGAACATTAAGACTTATGAATAAAGGTTAATAATAATAATAATAATGAATAACTTACTTTAACAGTTTGATTGTCTGTCCTCGGAAACAAGGCAGCCCTGTGTCCAGCATCAATGTAACCAGAGAGACCACAGCATCCATGTAAGGCCTGCGCAGGAAGAGAGAAAAAGGAAAGCTTAGATTTTCTTGCAATAAGAGAAAGAATAAAAACAGAACTCAGCTGGTAATGTAGGACACCTCATGACTGCCATTAAGTCTACACTGTTTATGTCTCATCCATTTGCTGATGAAGCTGCCATCTATCATCTACCAATCTAACAAAATTACTGCAGCAAAGGTAGCTCAACTCCTCTGGAGTTCCCCACTCTAAGCCTAATATTCTATTGTGAACAAGAGCTAAACTAAATGGGACACTGGCTACATTTGAAAAAATGTAACCAGCCAACTGCAAAAGTGGGAACTGTAAGGTCACAAATGTCATGGAGAGTTTGACAGACCACAGCATATTAGGCCAGATCATTATGTCCAATTGGCTCTAACAGATAAATTGTAGCATAAGGTTTTGTGGGGCAGTATCCACTTCTTCATATACATGAAACGCTATACTCAGTTGACAGGCACAGGGGAAAACGGGAGGGAAGGGGAGTTTGACCAGCAAAATGGTCTGTGAGAATTCTGTGCAAGGTTCAACATAATCAAAAGTGAATTCACAATAGCAATAGTTTGTAGTAACACTCTGCTAGGTCAATTAAAATAGTTTTTCTAAATTCTCAGTCGAACGTCAAGATGAAATTGCCAGATGAAGCCTCCTCACCTGACTGCCAGGTACCCCCTGACGCACATCTCCATGAACCACTTGAAAGGTGTTGCCTCCATTTTCCCTCCCATGATCATCACCATCTCATCGGTCAGCTTGATGTCTGGTTCCCAACCCAGATTGCCACCAGGTGAGCTTTCAAACATGAAACCAAAATCTGGAACAGGGAGAAAAAGAAGAGATTGACAGGCCAGTTTGCTCTTTTCATCTAGAAGAACTAATGTAACCAAGAGGCTCAGACTCACTATCACTATTGAAAATCTCTTAGCGTAGGGATGGGAGAAGGGTGGCCTTACTGATGTTGGACTAGATGTTGGACTAGAACTCCCACTGGTGATCCTGGCTAGGGCAGAAGAGAGTTGGAGTCGAACAACCTCTGAAGGACCACACACTTCACAAAGTCTGTATAAGCTTGAGAGAATTTCTTTTTGGACTACAACTCCTAGAATTGTTTTGGCCAAGCTGGGTGGAGGATTAGGGGATCTGCAGTCTAATCTCAATTTTTCCAAAGTCTAGCCTTGTCCTAGCATCTATGCTCTATTCTCTGCCTCCTCCCAATTTTAGAAAACCAACCCCTTCCCAAAGGCAATGGGGCTGGCACAGAAGGTATGGTCTAATATAATCTGAACTGTGCATCACTGTGAGCAAAGCACAAATATTCCCTATGGATATAGCCAAGATTCCTGTGCATGCACCTGGGAGAACACCAATCTCTTAGAAGTGGCATGGTACCTTAGAACAAAGCTGATGACACAGAGGAAGCCAGAGCAAAATGCAAACTAACCAATATGAATGAGATGCCCGTGTTTGTCCAGCATGATGTTGCCATTATGCCTGTCTTTAATCTGGAGCAGAAACAACAGAAGGCTATAGGCTGCCATGCTGCGGATGAAGTTGTAGCGAGCCTGCAGGGAGGAAGACGATGCCCATGGTGTTAGACCACAAACAAAAACCAGAAGCAAGATCAAGACAGGGGGAGAAAGAAAGTAGCAGAAAATCACTGAGAAACTTAAGATAATTTGTAGAGTTGGAGAAAAAGAAAACTGAACATCCTGAGGTGACATACACTTGTTCCATCAGGTAAGGGAGGAGGGAATGGCAAAGTGTCCTCAACCCAGCATTCAATTTCAACCAGGCCACACATTCATAAATGTGACTATAGTACAACCTTTTCCATTCTTGGCTTCCCAGTTATCATTCAGCTGCAATTCCCACTACCCCTAATCAACATGTCCCATGGTCAGGATGAATGGGAGATGTAGTCCAACAATACTTAGGAATCTCTTGGCAGCCAAAGCAGAGATGCAAGTTTCATCCAGTTTGGGTTGCACAGACTGCCCACTGCCATGGAACTACTGAGCTCCCCATCTCAACAAAAGGCAAGAGGCAAACGGAACTTAGATTTCTTGCAGAATCACTGGCAGAAAATTATTTGACAGGATTACTTGGTTCAGAAACAACACAGTCAATAAAGATCAAATGCTGACTTGGAGGAGTGTCATCAAAACACGACTGCATCTGTTAAAGTACCTTTTGGAAAGCCAGAGTGGATTCATCCCCATACTGCCTTGTAAAGTAGTCGTACATCCCAAAGTCGGTTTGCCTGCCCAACTGGTCCCGAGATGTACAGTCAGGAATGCATTCGATGACACCACACTAGGAGAAGGCAGGAGGGCAAGAAATGATTGCAACAGAGAAAGAAATACAAAAATAAATCTGCACAAATAGCCAGATAGAATTATGTTTCCTAAGTCTCCAGTAAATGCTAGCTGTTGTATACAATTTTAAAAAGAGAAATATGAGGGAGGTATTTCCAGCCTTGGTCCCCTGGAAAGCTTTAAAAATGCCTTTCTAAATCTAGTGCCCTTTAGAACTGTCGGACTGCAATCCCTATCTTCCCCCAACCAGCACATCCCCTGTTGGGTTTGGGAAGGCTGCTTTAGAACAACCCATGTGGAAGTATGAACATCCACAGCCCCCGATATAGACTGCAAAGAGGACACAAGAGAAAAAAGGATCACAACAGACATCTACAGGATTAAAAGAACACTCCCAGCTTTAGAGGTACATGGCCTTAAATTTAAAAATTGCCATTTAGGGTGCACTCCTTTTTTCCCTTACCATTTGAACAATCCAGTACAAATACTCACCCCTGGGGCTGTGGCCACTACCCTGTAGGGAAAGACGTACAGGTCAAGGCCCACCAGCTGAAAGATGTTCTTGAAAAGATCAATGATTTGCAGGGCCAGCATGTCCTGTTCGCCAATAAATGAGAGAGGTGTTAGAGATAAAGTCCAGTCTGATGCAGCAGGACACCAGAGGTCATGAGCTGGATTAGCATCCATTCAATTAAAATATGTCAAGGAATGTTATAACCACCCTCCCTGCTCCCCAAGTTTACAGTGTACTGGAGTAAACTAGGATTGCCAGGTGACATGAGGGAGCAGGGCTCCTCTCCCTTTAATGGTTGTGTAGACATTGCTGAGGGGACACCAACATTCCTGTTGTAGGCAATCTTTTTGCCACTGCTGTGAGAGCCTAATTACCTGTCTGCAGTCATCGCCAACTTTAAAGATAGCTGCTTGCCAGCAGATCTTCTTGCTTTCTACTCCATCTTCCCCACTTTCATCAATGGAGTCTGATCGACAACGCAGACCTAGAAACAGAGCCAGCATAGTGTAGGGTTTACTGTGTGGGACTAGACCTAGGATGACTCAGGTTCAAGTCTCCACCACTTTGCTAGGTGACTTTGGGCTGGTTGCTGACTGTCAGGGTTGTTGTGAGGATTAAAATGGGAAAGAAAGGCATGGATGTGGCCTTGAGCTTCTTGGCAGAAAGGTGAGATATAATGCAGCACACAAACAGATAAAATAAACACTCCACATTTCAATTAACAGCACTGAAGTAGAATAGGATGAACAAAGGCTTAGACTACAGGTCCCTGGACTCATTTTTCCAAGTCTGCAATTCAAATGTAAAAACTAGAACTTGTATACTTAAATGACACTCCTCTACTCCCTTGCTCTGCATAAACAACATTTATAAGTGACACATTCCCAACTGAAAAACGTTCTTAATGGCAAATGGAAATATCTACCAACTATCACAGGCATTAAACTGTGGTATCCCCTAAGGAACTGACAGCACAATTTATACATTTTTACTGACATGTAAGTCCCATAAAGTTCAATGGGGATTGTCCTCTATTTAAGCAGAACTTCCTGTTTGAAGTATGGTTATTTGATAGCATCCACCATCCAGGTTTTGGTATAGAAATCACTACTCTTGCAATACAGATTTTTGCAGCATGAATACCCATTAAGGAACCCTTGTGGGTTTGGACAACATTTTTGGATACCCACTGGAATTTGATTATTTCTTAGAATCGATTCACACTTTATCAGAAACCTCATGAGAACACTAGTGTTTGGCAAAATGCATACTGGAATCTGAAAGCAAGATCTGTATATCTAACCACTCAGGGACACACAGTAGAAAGCCAAAATGAGCACTGTACATTGGGAGCTATTGTACAAACCTTCCTTTTCAAGTTCACTGACTCCACACCGCTTCACTTTAAACTTGGCCAAGTAGGGTGCTTTTGCTGCACTGAAAGAACAACCAGAAAACAGAAAGGTAGATGTGTCAGAAGTAGCCACTGAATATAAATTTGAAAAGGGAAAAATCTCAGATCTTTATCAATGAAAATAAATTTTAGCAAGAAAGAAAACAAGACCACCTTTGCGTACCTTTGCATCGGAGTTCCTGACTTGTAGTCTATGTCCAAAACAATCGCTTCAGGATTGCTAGGCAAATAGCAACCTATAATGGAGGGAGAAGGAGAAAACCTTGATAACACAAGTGAACCTGACACCAGTGAAATCTCAAGAGAGGCCTGATGAGACATTTCTCCTATCACTTTACAAATCGGTCCAGCAATTAGAATCCAATACAATGTAGCTGTTGCATACAAATTGTAGCCTGAAGCTGTTGGCCAAAGCCCAAGTTCTTTTGCAGGATGGCATTCAATTTTCAAACACAAAGCGTATTGCATTTAATCATCATACACACACATTTACAAGTCAGATGATTAGCAGAAAATATTACTAATCCCTCATTAACAACTAACAAGTGCTGAGAAACACTGTTGGAAGACACTTACAACCCACTCCCAAATCTTGGTTGCAGACATGTGACTTAGAGGAATTATGATGAAATCATTAGGGAGGAATTGTTCTATTCTTTCTTTCCTGAAAGCATTTTTATCCCACTCTTTAGCCCAAAAGACTCTCACAGTAGTCAGAACATGATCAACAAAAACAAAACAGTCTCACAAGTTATAATCTAAAAGACATGACACAAAAAGAAAAAAGCAGCAAGGGGGAAGAGGAAAATGGGATAAAGTTAACTGAAGCTTCTTAAGGTCAAAAGCAAAGCTTGTCTTACCAGGCTGCACTTTCACCTCGGACAAAGCACTCAAACAAGCCTTCTTCCTTTCGTCACCTTTTGGGTAAGGCCTGTGAAAAAGAGCCTTCTGACTTAGTAACTCCATAATGAAATCTACCATGCTAGCAAGAACATTTAATTATTAAGAATTCATTCAGTTGCAAGAGGTCAGCAACCACTCAGTCAAGTCTGGGGTTCCTATCCAGAATGTGGAGTAAACAGAACGACTGAGCAGAGGCAAGGAACATGTGAGCCCTCCAACTGTTGGTATACTGTAATTCTCATTACTCCTTGTTAGCATAGCCAATGGTGAGGAAGGCACCATTGAGGTTCAACAATCTCTAGAGGGAAACATGATTCCCACTCCAATGTAGAAAGCCAGCTCTCAGAAGCCCAACACTTTCAGCTGGAAAGGTCATTTTTGGCCAAGCTCAAGACTTGTGCCTTTGTGTTCTTCCTGATGGTTTGTGCAGCTGACCCACAAAAACCCATGAGCCAAGAGAATCAAACCTACTATTCGAAAGCATGCTGAAAAGGCAAATCTTAAATGCAAACATATAGACACCCTTGTTTACTACATAAATACTGACTGACAATCTATGTAACTAGATAAAAAAAGCTTTGAATTTTCCCTGTACTTACATCTTGAGAAAAAGGTTCACCCCATTTAGATCCATTCCCTTGGCCAAGTGTGAGACTTGTATGGCCTGCAGGCTACATGCAGCCCCACCAACCCTCTGACCACCTGGCATCTCCCAAAACTGGGCTGTGGGGGATGTGCTTTTCAGAAAACTTATCAGAATGTCAGGGCAAAGCCTCCTCTGTAGGTCTACTGTATGCTCTTTAGTCCTCACACTGAAACAACCCAAACCCTGAACATCCTGAGAGAGAGCTGGATGTGGTGGTGGCTATGGTCCTCTAGAGGAGGTAAGAATTGTGTGGTACTGCCCTTAGGCAGAGCAATATTGCCAACTAATAATTACAGCCCGGTTTCCTGAGCATCTGTACTTACTTGATGATGGCTGAAACATTGGTGATTTTATTGAAGAAATCAAATTCACGTTGGTAAAATTCCTTTGCTGGCCCAGATAAGGAGCCTGTGATCTCCTCAACCAGCTGTTCCAGAAGCTCCCCAATGTCAGCTGCAAAATGAACCCATCAGAGGAAGGAGTGTGAGACACTCACTAATAACACATTCTCCAAAGCTGTTCCAAAAGAGGTTGACTATTCAGTGAGTAAAAACACAGGGTTGATCCAGTCCAAGCCCAGTGTTCTGAAATACTGATGAATCAGAGTTCGTAAAAGTCACTCCTTCATTGTGGTCTCAATGCCTCAGACAAGTTGGTTGGCATCCCAGCCCAAGGGCCCCTCCTAATGGGTCAGATTGCAACTCTCATCGAACACAGGCAATAGGAAAGAATGATGGGAGTTTCAGTCTAACAAACTTTTGAAGTGCCACACATTCCCTATCCCAGCCATAAATCAGTTAAGTTTTCCATTGTCAGCTTACAAGATATACTTGTAAGGCCAGTCTTGAGATGTTTTTGAGTAGTAAGCTTAAAAGCCAGCTGGGAAGATTTTTTACTGTTTATTTTGTGCTAAATTTCAGTCTAGGGCAAATGCTCAAAGAGCAGCACTGCAGGCTTCTCATCCCAAATTCTGAGGCACCATCCCAAAGTATAAAGCACTCACGGTCTTTCTGGTGCCCTTCTTCATCCAAGAAGATATTGGTTTTCATATTCCAAATGAACTGGTGAGCCAGTAGTTGGGATTTGGCAGCTGCCCACAAGATGTATTCCCTCACGTAGCCCATCTGAGAAAATATAATGCACAGAACTCCATGGTGGCATTTTGAGAAGAAAGTATAATGGACTGCCTGCTCCCACATAAACTTAATCCTAGTTAGCAAAGTTTTTTTGGTTTTTTTTTCTTTTTTCTTTTTGTTCCCAAATTCAAAGCTTATGAACAAAGCTTAGAAATATTACTTTGTGGGACTACAACTCCCTAAATTCCCCAGCCAGTGCTTTCATCCTGGGAGCTATAATCCAACAAAGAAACCTTCTGAAGCTCTGAGGACAGAGACTTCTTAGTGGTAGCACCTTTGTAAATTAAATTAAAGCCCAGCTTCTATAGTATTTACGTTTCCTTACCTTATCATATCTAAGTGCCTGTACAATCTGTGGAATGTAAAATAAAATGGCATCCTGGGGTAGCAGAAATAGAGAAGGAAAGGGAAAAGAAAGAGGATAAAGCAGTTAGTTAAGCCTGCTTAAAACACAAAGATCAATAATGGTTTAACCCAGTGGTTCTCAAACTGTTGGTCAAGTGCACTGCTTCCTGCAAACTGCTGAAGCAGAGTATGCACCCAGGCTTGCTACTGCCCTATGTCAGCACCTCCACCCAACCCTAACCCTATACTATGTTCAGGTGAGCATAGCATCCACATGTAGCTAGAAAGGGAGTCACAAGGGTAAAATATTTAAGAACCATGGTTTAACTCAATTCTGGATTCAAGAGCAGCTCTCATTATGATACTTGACAATCACCCTATCTTCTCCAATATATGTTTGCTTGTCTGACTTTCGCACATGCACACCCACACATACGTGTGCATGTAAATATGTCCTCAAAAGTTAATACCCTGAAAAATACTTTACTAGCTAGCTAAGAGACTACACTGGCTGCAAAGGAAGAATGTCTCTGGCAAATAAACCTGCTTCTTACCGGAGGGAAAGATCGGAGGACTTTAACTCCATACTGAGCTGTCAAAGGATGTGGTGGATACATGCTGGAAAAATATGAAAGGCCCGTTGGGGGGTCTGTAGGAGTCCAGCATAGGATGTGACTGAGTTCAGGAGCATCCGCATCTATTGTGTGCCATGTGACAAGATACTGAAAAAAGAGGGGAAGAGAATGACTCAAAACCAAAACATACATTGCACAGCAGGAGTGAATTTCACACAACTGGCCAAACTGTGAGAGCATAACTGGGACACAACTTTTTAGAAACAGCTCATTAGAATCAACCTGGAGGCTGAAATGGATTTCATTATTATGAGAACCAGTAACTTCACTTTATGAAGTTTGAAAAATTAAGCAATCATTGGGAGGCTGTGATGGGACATCCTAGGAGTAGTACTGTTGCGACTCTCTGCTTATCTAATATAACACTCAGAGATCAGTGCAATTTAGAT
The DNA here is from genome assembly GCF_019175285.1 of Sceloporus undulatus. Classification (NCBI taxonomy): domain Eukaryota; kingdom Metazoa; phylum Chordata; class Lepidosauria; order Squamata; family Phrynosomatidae; genus Sceloporus; species Sceloporus undulatus. Next base: position 11,902,360 of record NC_056531.1, read on the forward strand.
GAACCAGTTACTACAAGCTATAGCACACTGGCAAATTATGCCCAACAACTTGAGGAATTCTTGGCCTAATGTTAGCAAGCATCTCCAGAGCAAACAAATTTGTTTTTATAGGCGCATTTGCACTACACCATTATAGCACTGTGATTCCACTTTTAACTGCCACAGCTGCTTCCTGTAGAATCCTAGGATTTGTAGTTTGATGAGTCACTAGAGCTCTCTGGCTGAGAATACTAAATGCCCCTCTCTCAAGTGCCAATCCCAGGACCCCACAGGATGCAGCCATGGCAATTCAAGTGGAATTATGGTGCTGTGACTGTGTCATATGAAAGGGCCCTCTGTATGAATAAGCAGTTCGCATCAGAGTTCAGACACAAGGCAGAATACACAGAGGGAACGTACCTTGATTGCCTCAGGCACATCACTAACTGCTCCTGGGTCCAAGCGAACCAGGCGAGTTACTTCCATTCCTATGGCTTCAGTGTTTTTAAACCTACACGTAAGGAGATTGTATATGTTACTACAGCACATTTAGCACAACAACATCACTTCTCCCTGACTGTTGCTAGGAAGTGGTGGAAAGACAAGTGGTTCATGGCCTGAAGAGGATGGAGTTACTCCTGGCCTGCTCCCCAACTCAGACCAAAGGTCACCCCTTAAAAGAAATATTAGTTGGTCTGCCAGCTTAGGCCAAAAGGAGGGATGAGAAACACAAGTCCTTCTCAGGGTCCCAATCTTGAGATTCCAAGATGGACACACCCTCTTCTCCATCATGGCAATGTTTCAGCTTTCATACAGTTTTTAAAAGATTAAAAATGCCTGTTAGGGATTAGTTACTGGCAGTAAGAGTTTTTGAGATATAAAATGCTGGTATCTGGAGTCCCACCCATTTTTACTTTGGTCTTGCCCACCACTGGAAGAGAACTCGAGAGCTTCTGTAAAAATAAATAAATAAAATAAAACTTTTATTTATATCCCGCTCTTAAAAAAGAAGTAAACATATTACTATTAAAATCACTCTATTAAATAAATTATTAAAACCAATAACAACAGGCGAGTAGTGATGTAAAATAAAATATGCAGCATATGTGGGGGGGTTCTTTCATGCTGGGTGAAAACTATTCCGGAAAGGCCTGCTGGAAGAGATCCATCTTAATAGCTTTTTGAAGCTATCTAGGTTGGTGATTTGACAGATCTCTTTCAGCAAGTCGTTCCACAAGTTCCACTTTTGTTTTAGAAGGAAGGCTAGAATTTGAATGAGCTAGAACAGATAATGCCATTTTGGATGAAGGCTTCAGTGATCGGTCCATGCACTTTGGCTCTGGCAAAATCGTACTTATCTTGAACTGCATGGTCCAGTTCAGTCACAGGAATTTGCACCCACTCCTCATTGGAGCAGAAGCGGCAGAGTTTTCAGTATGAGGAAGAAGTTGTGAGGTGATCACACTGAGAGCAGCGATTGCATTAAGTCAGATGTCCTAAAAATGACATGCTCACCTGGTGGGCAGCTGGACAGCTAAGTGAGGAGAAATACTCCATGCCAAGTTCACATTATCTTTCCACTGCTTCTCACTCAGACTGATGTACTTCGACCTCCAGTTTGCAACACTATTCTCTCCAGTTTGATCTAACTCCAACTCCGGGGATGAGAGGGGGTTGTACCATGTGATGAGGCGTTCAATCTCAGTGGCCTTCAAAAGAAAGAAGAAACGGGATAAGAAACATGCTTTGGCTGACCAGAGATAAATGCTCTGTATCATACTGGAGCTGACCACAGGTGAGTGGCAGAGCACATGCTTTGCATAGTGAAGATCCCAGATTTAATCCCAAATTATCTCCACTTCAAAATACTGGTTAGAAAGCAATGGGAAAGACATTTTGCAAGACAGCCCACTGAGTTGCTGCAAGTGAAGAAAACTAGGCTTAGAAGGACAAATAGCACAAGGCACCTTGCTATGTTTTCTCCTATTCTCCAAGCTGATTGCTTGCTTTTTATGAAAGACCTGATGAAAGTATTCAGGAAACCCAAGCCAGATTTATACCGTTCTAGCAGAATGGATGGCCTACCAGCAGTGATAGCAGCAATGTTCTCCTTTTCATGTAGTATTTGTGTAGCTGGGTACCTCTATTGGTCTTCTTGGACATCCCTGAAAAAGAACAACACAAGAGAGTCTTCTCATTTTCGTATCTGGCTGCCTCAAATGGTACTATAAAATTTACAATGAAAACCCATTCCTTAAAATAAGTAGAGACAATGTGAGTAAAAGGGGAATCTTATTAAGTGCAAAAGGCTCTTATAACAGTGTGTGCACGCACTATATTTTTATTTTCACAGTTATTCTTCAAATGCTATTGAATTGTTTAAAATTACAGCTGTTTTTAATGGGACAATTATTTAACTGGTTCTACGTTTTTTAATTATAATGGTTGTGCTTTAGTTGTACTTTGTTTTAATCGATGTTCTGAATTACTTTGGGAAAAGGAGGGAAATAAATAAATAAATAAATAAATAAATGTATCCTCAGTTATTCATACATTCAGGGTATGAGCTACTCTCTTTGATGCATTTGTAATCCTGCAACTCCATATTTAAAAATATACAACTACTTCAAGTTCTGAAATGGCATTCCCTGTACATGATTCTAGATTCAGACTTGGGAATCTCCACTTTAAAATGATCTCAAGTGGCTGGGCTTTACAGTTGTCAGCCTGATTCTCTACAGGCCCATTACGAGCAAGAGTAGACAATACTGGTCCAGTGCAGTGTAGTGTTCAGGGAATTGTCTAGTCCTAGAGAGACCCTGGTCCAGATCACTATCCGAGGATAAAAACTCACAGCCCCCATCCTGCCTCACAGAGTTATAGTGAGGATAAGGTGGGGATGGTTGGGAGAACATGACTGTCACCTTGAACCCTTGGAGGAGAAACAAAAATAAAACAGATACAGGAAGGATTAACAGAAAAGCAGCTTCATGTCAGACCTGACTTTTTGGAGATAGTTGACATGCCACTGGACAAAGGATAGGTATTTATCCAGCCCTGTGTGGCTTGCTGACGAGATCCAACAGTGATGTCCAGGTTGCTCCGTGTGTCTTGATTATCTGAAAGTAAAAACTGTGTTCTGCAACTGAACCAGACTAGTAAAAATGAAGAAGAAGAAAAAGTTGTTTGTACTTTCCATTTAAGACTCACCAGGAGGCACAAGCTGGCTGGCTGTTAAGTACTTCTTGTCAGAGAACATCGCAGTCCAAAACTTGATTAGTATGATGATGTCCTCGCGCAGTCTCTTCTCACCTTGGGTCGGACACTTTGGGGCAGAACTTAAAACATACAGTGCACAAATTACAATAAGGCATTTGCTTCTGAAAAGTGAAAAATGGTCTGTTGAACATAATACTCAACCATGTTCAGGCTTGTGTGCTTCTTCCTCCCCCATCCTTCTCTGGTGCAGCCACAAGAAGACCAGAGCAAAAGCCTCTGCTCCCCTTTTCAGTTAAACACAGTTTATTGATATGGCCAAATCTCAAATTGTGGTTAGTCCTGACTATGGTTTAGGCCTGTGACAATTTTATCTATGGTTTTAACATTATGTTCAGAGAAAGCACAGTACAAAGTTGTAGCCCTCTTAATGTTTTTTCTGGGCAGCTAAGTAATCACAACATCTTGGCATTGTGCAATTTCACAAGGGAAGGAAAGGTCCATTTGGATTGCCTCTTTAAATCTTAGGAGGAGAAAAATAGTAATACCTGAAGTAATCAAAAGCAGTTGAATAAATCTTCTCTCTCAAGACATTGCGAATTGTTGCATTTGGAACCACATCAGCATGAAGCAGCGACAGCCCCAGTGTCAGCAGCCTAAACAGTTCCAAAACAAATTAGATGTAAAAGGCATGAGAATCCATACATGCTATTTCAGCCATTTCTTTTGCCCCCATGTAGTTGTTTTGTGTAGCCTATTGAAAGTCGCACAGCATCACTGAACTAGGCTCAGATGCCTACTACCAATCCTGAACACCATTCATAGTGGCTTGTTGGCTTTTTGAGGGATGCCACAGAAAAGGAAAGCTCTGAATCATGAGTTTTTCTTTCCCTCCAATCCATCCTAGATTGAATCCTGATCTCTTTAACCCACAGAGCTATATTAAAGGCACTGAGAACCAAATCTATAATTGTCTGCAAAATGATGACCCTTTAAGCTGCTAGGTTCTGTCTTAAGATTCATTTCTGAATCATACTGCAGTGTGAGACAGAACAACTTTTTTTTAAAAAAAGTATAAATGCTAGGTTAGTGAACCTTCATCTTTAATAAGGATCCAGATGAATGAGGTTCACAGGAATTAAACCTGTTTTGAACAGAGCTAGAGAACACTTTCTATCAATCCTGTCTTTCCATCAGGGTCTTCCAAGTTGTCAACTAAAAAATATAGTAGAAAGGGAGCTGCATGTGCATTACAAAGCTAGGTGATCACTGGTACCATGAACAGAGATTTCTCCCATATTCATTTTTTAAGTAGGTGCACGCAGGTTTGCTCAGTGCACCACAGTACTTAGACTAAGACTGGGAAGATCCAGGCTCAGTCTCCATTCAGTCATGAAGCTCACTGGATGACCCTGGAGCAGTCACTCTCACCTTAGTCTATGGGGTTTTATTCAGATAAAATAGGAGACGGGGAAGAGGGAAGCACTTAGAAATTAGTCTAAATGCCTTGGTGGAAGGATAGAAGACATTGCTACATCTGGAAGAGGGTTATACATCCTTGCCATTTAGAAGTAACATATGAAGTGGTCCTGTGCAATGCTCATAATAACCTAAAATATATATTCGCTGATCTCTTTGGTCCTCACCACCAGCCCTGATAAGTTACCAGGACAGCCACTTACTTGAAACGTGGCCCAATAGCTGCCACATGTCGGTTCATGCTGCCCTTTGATCCTCCAATGTTCAGAGAAAGGGATCGCTGGAGTAAGCTGGAGAAGATTTCCACTTGGTCAGAGCTGCAGTATTTTGCAATTTCAAACCTCTGCACCAAGAACTGTGTAAATGAAATAAATATTTATAGCCCAGTTTCCAACAGATAGGTCTTTCTGTTCCATCTCAATAATGAGAGTTTAACATTTCTGAAAAGGAGTACTTACCTCTATCCAGACGTAATGTGGTGTGACTTCTGGTGGACATGGCTTAGGCTGACTCTCTTCTGAAGCAGCTAAGGGATCTGCTTCTTTCCGTTCTGCAGAGAACAGACCAAATTTCTGTTCCACTGTCATTTGCCAGGCTCCGGACATTTCACGCATGAACTGGGGGAGAAGAGTCAACACACTTACTTAGTTCCAGTTTATGGTCTTCCGTCTTATTAACCACAGAATATGTAGTGAAATGAAAAGAACTAAAAAATACAAATAGTCTCCTTTGGTCTGTATTAGAATACACATAGCCAGTATCAAATGCAGGGTTGAGTTGGAATTGGAAACAATTTGACTGGAACTGGAATCAATTTGGAATATTTTGAAGCCACAGATGGTGAATGTGTGAATGCAGAATCCATGTATAAAAAGGGCCAGCTCTAGTTCTGATGTCTGTGAAATGGTGCTGATCTTTGGCTATAAAATCTTCTATATCAACCAATATTCTACAAATCTAGGCCTGCAATCTTAGAGAGCATGCCTAAGGAGTATGTACCACAGAATGCTTTCAGACATGTATAAGATAGTGAAGGAAATGTTCTTATTCTCCTTACCGGCACTTCTATTCCATTCTTAGCAGCAAGCAACCATTCCCAGCAAGCAATGGCTGTTTCCATGCCATGCTCGGTAAACATTCGCAGAGGGCCCCAACACAGGTGATGAAGTAGCTGCGGATCAGTATCTAGAAAGGAAACATTTATCAATTCATTTTAAACCAGGTATCTTCAGTGAGTCCCATTTGTTGTATTTTAACTTTTCTCTGAGGCCAAAATTTGGGAAGTGGAAAAATAGCAAAATAAATAGTGTCCAAATATTTATTGCACAAAAACAGGGGGCAAACTTTTTTGGGGGGGGGGGAATGAACTGGGGATGCATGGCCCACCAGGATCCAGGGAAGCACAAGAGATGATCTCCTGACTCTCAAAACACACACACACACAGACACACACACACACTTTCTAGATCCTCAACAATCCAGTCAAGTATCAATGGGATGGTTTTCTTTCTCCAAGCACTCCTTATAATAGTGAACTCAGATGGTGAATGACAACAGGACTGAAACAAATACAGGGTAAGCAAGAAACAAAGTGTCAAGATGAGTTAATTAATAGTTAATACTACAGGTAGTGTAACTAATGAATTATCATTAGTAGGAAGATCATAATTTATTGGCCCATCAAAAGACATCACTAGCTTTTCGAAAAGACTACACTAAAAAGAAAAGTATGCACTTAAACATACGCTTCTGTGGCTTTTCTCACCATCACACATGTACAGAAGCACATCTCAATTGTTACCTCTGCTACTGATGAGCAACGCAGTCAACTTGAACATGGCTTGAGTGTAGTGCTCCGGTCGGCCTGGTTCCAATGCATCATTGAGGTGTTTGATCATTAGCTTATTAAGATCTGAAACATGACCTGTGGCATTGCAGTAGTGAATCATCCCAGCGACCTGTGGAAAAACGTTCCCTCAGTTGACAAGCCTCACAAAAAAACGCCTAAAGGAACAGATGTTAAATGTAACAATTACATGACTATTATACAATTACTAAATTGCTAATAATAACTGGTTAACAACCCACTTAGATGTTTTATTACATTAAGCATAAGTGTTCCAAATAAATACAATCCAAATAAATTGCCTAAATCCAACCTTATAGTCATTGAGGAAAACAGTTTGCTAGAGCAATGCTACTCAAACTCCGGCCCTCCAGATGTTTGGGAGTTCAGCTCCCAGAACTCCAGGCCATTGGCCATGCTGGCAGGGACTTGTGGGAGACGAAGTCCAAAACACGTGGAAGAGGAGTCCCACTGTTTTTTCCAGGTGCACAAGTGACAGCACTGTTTTTATGATCCCTGGGCATGGTATTGGTTGTGCAGTTGCTTACACAACTGGGAACTACAGTTGGACATCTGTATTCATGGGGATCCGTTGCAGACACACACACACCCATGGATACAAAAATCCATGCATGCTCAAGTCCCACTGCATACTTCACAACCAGGTGTTGCAATGTCATTTGCTCTAGCAGAACAATATATTTGGATACTGGCTAATATTCACATGCATTTTTGAATAGTAAAAGTGCCTCATTGCCTATGAGGGTCCGTGTGTGTGTGTGTGTGTGTGTGTGAATTTTTTTTTTAAATTACGGTTTGAATTCTTGTGATCTCTGGACCACAATCTGAGCATGGAAGAGACTTAGAAAAAAATACTGAAACTTTTGTTGTGCAAGCCCCTTGGAGGCACAGAGTTCAATGGTTCCCCTGCCTCCCGCAGGCATAATTTCTCAGATACCAACATAGCTTTACAGGAGTTTGCAAAGCAGCTAGATATTTCCTTGATTTATCCAAGGCTCTCCAAAGCCCAGAGAACAGTTTCCAGGGGTTTGTTGTGCCAAAATAAAACAGACAGGTGCAAGTGCACAGCACTTTAGTTCCTAATTTTTAAAATAGCTCTACAAATCAAGACAGTCAATCCTGAATCTTTAAAGGTACTACAGAACTCAAGACTGTTGCACTTACTTCTCCAGCATAGCGGTTGCGCAAGTTAAGAGAAGCCATGAAGTTGGAGTAATCTTTCTTCACACAGGCAGGCCTTTCCGTTAACTGGGTTGTCTACAAATGACAGAAAATTATGGCTTTTTAAAAATAAACACCAGTGCATTTGAAGTGCCAAGCAGAATTCAGAAATGTTGGGAGTCTTAAACAGATAGACATACAGAAGGTGCACTGCCATTCTTTTTTACTCCATTGTTAATTACCCATCCCCAAAACATTATAAGGAAGTGAAAAGCTGGTGTAACACAGAGGCTGAGAGACTAAAGCCAAGAACCAAGACACTGGAAATGTAGCCCCAGTCTTTGACACTGACTAGGGAATGCCAATGTGCATTGGGACTCTCCCGCCAATGTCTTGTTATACAGCCTTGCAAACCACTAACAAGGTTTCTTAGCATTTCTGCTATGTACCTAAGTGTACATAAAACTACGTAACAGACACAGTGACAGAGGATTCTGGCCAGCTTAATTATATTTTAACTTCTGTATATTTATAGCATATGAGTTTTATTTCCATAATTTATTTTATCTGAGGCAAGACAGAAATAAAGAAAATAATAACTTCCACCATTACTGCCCTGGTATAATTGAATGTGAAGTGTAAGAATGTAAGAGCAGCTCTGCTGGACCAGACAAAAGGACTGCCCAGTCCATCCACCAGCTTCCCCAATGTGGCCAACCAGAAGCCTCCTAGAAGCTGCAAGAGAGACATGTGCTGTAGCTTCCTAGGCAACTGATATTCAGCAGCACATCATCTCTCAACACAGGCAAATAGCAGTTGACGGACCTATTCTCTCTCCCCACCATGAATGGGTATACTTTAAAGATAGATAAGCCAATGCCCACCACCACTTCTTGTGACAATGAGCGCCATAAGCTGATCATGTGTCATATGACCCTTGATCGCCTGGAAATGTTACATAAAATACATAAATGCTGCCCTGGTTGGATGAAAACTTTAAATCCACACACTTTTGGTTATATAAAATAGTCACCAAAATTCAACAAAGGGCACAGCAACTCTGGTCATTTCACTACAGAAGCAATTGTTCTCACTCACCCCCAGTGTTGTGTTCTGCCTGTTGTAGCCTGCAAAGTGAAGAATGCTTTCCGTAGCCATCGCGAGCCCAGTGTGCTGTGACAAGCCTGACACCCAGTTCTGATGCTTATTTAAATATTCCTGAAAGAGGTAAAGGGGGACGTGACTCAGAGGAAAATTATTTTAAGCTTTGTCTACTCCTTACATACTCTCATGAACACATACACACACACAGTGTAGGACTACAACCCAATTAGTAGGCATTTTAATTGATTGATCATATCAGCTTTCATACTGTATTAGCATATGAAGAAAAGCAAAAAAATACTTTCTGCATTAGCAGGTGCAGGTTGAGTCTTCTTTGTCAGGAATTCCGAAATCCAAAACATTTCAAAATTGTCCACATGAGTGGCTGAGATAGTGACACCTTTGCCTTGTGATGGCTCAGTGTAAACAAACTCTGTTTCACGTACACAACTATTAAAAATATTGTGTATAAAATTACCTTCAGGCTATGTGTACAAGGTGTATAAGAAATATAATTTTGTGTTTAGATTTTGGTACTGTCTCCAAGATATCTCATTATGTATAGGCAAATATTCCAAAATCTGAAAAAAAAAATCCCAAATCTAAAACACTTCTGGTCCCAGTCATTTCAGATAAGGATAGAAGCATTGCCTCCTATGCAAAAGATAAAGATGCTTTCTTTGAAATTAACTCCACATTTTTTATTCTAAACCAAACTTTTGATACACAGGGGATCACAAAACTCTTATTGTAACTGTACCTGCAAGTGAGATTTGGTGACTGAGGGCGCCCATTTCATGGCTTCTTGGAGAATCATTCCACAGCGTGCAGCAAAATCTTTTACGATACTCTAAAAGGAGAGACATAAAGCAACCAGTCAGAAAACCCATTCTTGTGCTTAACAATAGAAAGAAAACAATCAGTGAGAAAGTTGGGTGTACGTAAATAAAATCCAGCATGCATGGGCCCACATTGCACAGATGATTCCTAGATTTTATCTGAGATATTAATGGCTATACACACAAGGTGTTTTCAAACATTCTCTTCACATGGGAAACATCTTTAAACACAGGATGTCAGGTATGTTAAGAGAAGGCAGGCTCTTTCTTCTGTGGGTAAGCGCATTTCTGTTCTAGCCGATGGATACTGGACAAAATATTACTTGTCTTTCAAAGAAAGCCCTAGGAAGCAAAAGGCCCAATACTGCTAAAATTTGTGACACTGGAAATGTTCCAAAGATCTGGAAGGAATCATTATGAGTGGGGCTTAAATAAACATGAGCAGGGGCAAGATCATACATGCCCCGAAAACACCACAGTAAAATAATTTTCAAACAATAATTTATAGCATTTACCTCTCTAGCTTCATATGTATCAGGAACAGTAATTCTATAAGGAGCATCTGGAATGTCATAATACGGTTGGTCCTTGTGAATGTCCTAAAAGGGAAAGCAAACCATATAATAGAGCTCATTTCTAATGTTCTTAAAAACCATTTTTCCATTATTATACCCTGAATTACATAAAACATACACTAATGATCAGTAATACTCAAGCATGTGTTAATATTGCATTTTTGGACTACAACTGCAAGAATCCCCTGTTTGGGGATTCGGAGACCTATCAACCAAAAAAATACTTTTCCAAGCTCTGGTAATTCTGACACTAGAAGTTGCATATTTCAGCTTTTTCCAACAAATTGCCATAACCACTACTCCTTACAACCAGCTTAGGTGCTGGCTGTTGACAGGACTGGAATCAAAACTGGGCCAATGAGAAGCATGATGGAAGTATCAGCATGGTTGGAGAAACCTTAGACTTCACAGAGGTCTCCAATATAACATTATCAGTTGTAGCATTACAAAGAACTCTACAGACAAACTTTATAATAACTGAACAACAAAGGACTAATGTAGAAGTACTTACTGCACTCAAAGATAGTGAGAGAGTCTGGAGGATATCTAACATGGTTTTTAGTACAGTTCCACTCCACAGTAAGTGAGGAAACCTTAAAACAATGAAAAGTATGAATATAAAACAATTTTGGCTGGGAAACCAGCAAGTCTCACCTAATTTCCAAACACCAAACTTGTAAAAGCTTCTTTTGTGTAACACTCAGCACTCCTGTAACCTTTCTATAGCCAAATGAAATCTTTTTAAATGAACTGAACTGCTGATGAGATCCATGCGCACTGCAACATATTTAATTTATTATACCACTTGGCCCAATAGTTGATCTTGACATCACTTTATGAACAATATGTAATACTCACTTATCTACAAGGCCTGATAAATATTTGTCTGCAACACGTCTGATCCTCTTATGAATGTGGTTAAAATTCACCAGCAAGAACTGAGCGTGCCTCTCTAGCTCTTCTTCATTTTCTTTTGTTTTAGGCTAGACATGTGAAGAGAGAAATCATCAGCCTATCTGCTTTTTGAAAAGGAGTTAAAGGTCTACTGACAGTTGCAATCCTATACAGTGTGCTTACAAAATGGTTTGCAAAGGATAGGGGTGGGGAGAGAAAGGCATCTACATTTATCCATCCATCCATGGGTCTACACAGGGGCTATAACAGAGAAACTAATTCAATAGCTCAAGAGCTCGGTATGACTAGATCAGGACTATGAAGTTCTAAATGCAGATTGTGTTAGTAAATGCGCTCTAGGTTTCATCTGACTGAAGTAGCAGGCTGCTGTATGCTTATTCTTTTACCCATCAGGTAACTTACTTTGTCAGCCATCATGCTGAGGAAAGCTTCAAACACTTTGTCTGCAACTGCTATTACACACTGCATCATACCTGAAAAAAGAGATGTTGAGCATTTAAGAAGAAAAATTAAAGATTGCAAAACATGCATGCTAATTGCTTTCAGATAATTAATTCAGCCAGAAAGAAAAGACAAAAAAGAAAAGAAAAAAAAAAAAGAAAAAAAAGAAGATAATCTGAGATGCAAGAAAACATGTACAAAAGCACAGGCATTTCCTATGCCTGCTTTATTCTATCACCAGTTGGCTGCCTTCTTTTCCCACCGAGCTTGGTTTTCTTCTTGTCAGCTAATTCTAGAACTCCCCTAAAGGGGAGAGAAAAGTGTGGCCTTCCAGGGGACTACAAATCTCATCAGCCCTAGCTAGCATAGCCAAACAGCAAGAAATGGTGGAAGCTGCAGTCCAGTAAGATTGGGGAAGGGGTGTGCATATTCCCCATCCATGCAATTCAACAACTGCATACAAATGTGAAAAGAAACGTAGTAGAAGTCAATTTATTTTGATAAGAGCAGACCCATATCTTTTTCTAGCGCTGGTTCTTTTCCCCTATGTGTTTTTACCTGATTTATCTTTTTGAATAGCTTTGTCCTCAAAGTAGCAAAACATCACTTGGAAGCGATCTGGGTCTGTTGAACGCAATACCCTAGGACAGCAACAATATGTGTCAACCAATTTTAGGAAAGAAAGTGTTAATCTTTGCCAGTATTATGAGAAGGAGGAAACATTTTATTTTTTTAAAGTATTTATACTCCACTCTGTACCCAAAGAGCTTAAGATAAGTTTTAAAAAAAGCATTTCCAGCCTAAGAACACAATCAACTATACAGTCGGCCCTTCTTATACATGGATTTTACATACACGGATTCAAGCATCCACGGTTTGAAAATATTTTTAAAAAGTATAAATTTCAAATATCAAACCTTGATTTTCCATTTTTTATAAGGGACGCTATTTTGCTATGTCATTATATTTAATGGGACTTGAGCATCCATGGATTTTGTTATACATGAGGGATCATGGAACCAAACCCCAGCGTATAACAAGGGTCCACTGTATAACAATATTAAAACAGTTAAAATCATGTACATGGACTAACTGGATTAAATAATTAAATCCCTAATAAAAGGGATGTGAAAGAAGTAGAGGGAAGGTTCCTGAAGAACCTTGCAAGGCATCTCTCTAACAGGTCATCTTAACATGGCATAGACCAGGGGTAGGCAACCTTATTGAGCCGGGGGCCGGGTTGCTGTCCCTCAGACAACTGGGGGGGCCAAAGCCAAAAAATAAATAATTAAATAATTTTTTTAAAATTAAATATATAAATAAACCAGGACAAATGTAGGACAAAATTTTCAAATGGAAGACACTTTTTTTAAAAAAAAATGGAGGACACGCAAAACAAAATTTGCTGATTTTTTTAAAAAATGTTAATATAAATGCATGTTTCTGAGGCTTCTATAGACAATTGCCCCCTAAAGGCCCCAGCTGCAATCGGTGGCAGGACCGGGCTGGGGCCGGTCCCAAGGCCTCGCCGGGCCACATCCGGCCCGCGGGCCGCAGGTTGCCTACCCCTGGCATAGACTATGATGTTATCTCAGAAACTGATTTATTGCATTCAAATTAGCTAGAGGAAAAATAGAGGATGACTTCATGGCAATACAGATACCTTTCATGTTCAACTTCAGTGCAATGCCGCCTGGAGTAGCATTTGGAATTCTAGAGGATTTTTTTCTGACACCATTTATTAAAACTGTGGTTGAAAATGAACTAGACTCAGGACACATTTTTTCAGCTGGGTCGATTTCTTGGACTGTGATTGCATTTATTAATTTCTGCATTAAGAAAATGAGAGGGTTGGGGAGGTGAAGGCCAGGGATTTTTTTATTACATTTGGCCTGGGCTTTGAGAGCTTTTTTAAAAAAAATATGAAAATAAAGAATTTTTAAAAGAAAAGAAAATGTGCTGGTTTACATTTTCTCCCCTTGAGAGAACAAGAATCAAATCAGTATGTAGAACAACCAGTATGTAGTACATAACCAGTATGCAGAACAAGAATCAAAATGCATCAAATGACAGAAACTAAACAGGATTTAAACATTTACCTCATGCATTCTAGACGGTACACAGAAAGCAGGTAGGTAGACATGGCAAAATCTAACTTATTGATCAAGGCTGACACCTCTGGAGGTGGATCCAAAAGATTTATGATTGTGCTTCTTAACTCACTCAGTTCAGCCTGAAGGCAAAACAAACACAACCTGAATTTGTATTGGGAATTACTGCAGAAAGGCAAAACTATTGGTAGTTTAAAGATGTTAAAGTTATTGAGAGCAAAACACACTCACAACACGCTGAGCCTGTACAGACAGGCCAAAATAAAGCTGCTTCGGGTCACTTTGAGGTATGCTGTTTAAATGATGCATGCGTCCTAAGAGTCCGGAAGCCATGCCAAAGCCACGCTCCAGCCCTAAGGATTGGAGCATGGCTTTGGCGTGGCTTCTGGATTCTTAGGATGCATGCATCATTTAAACAGCATACCTCCAAAGTGACTCAAAGCAGTTTTATTTTGGCCTGTCTGTACGGGGCCTCTGCCTACTCAAAAGTAAGCATCATTGCTATCAATAGGACTCACTCCTAGACAAGTGTACTCTAAATGATAGTTTTAACCTGCACAGCTCCTTTGACCAGCCACTCATTTTGTATTCTGCGCACAAAGGGAACAAAGTAAGAAAAACACACAATCCTTTTGTGACAAAAAAGAAGATACTCAACTATTTTGGAGTGCATCCTGGGGGGAAATAAACAACATGTGTTCGCCTTCTAAGTTGCGAGGTGCAAAAATGCTGAGGCAGTTCAACACAGCTCATCACAAGAGAGGATGAAGCCTGCCAAAAAAAATTCCACTTGGAAAGCCAACATACCTCTGAACTCCCCCCCCCATTATAAAAAGTATATGTAGCCGTCAGCAGGCTACTTCACAAGATAGAACCGAAAGGCGCTCATCACGGGTTAACACTGCTGACTTCTGAAATCCCACAGAAGGATACAGAAACAAGTCACCCTTCTACTCCGACTTTGGATAAAGAGACAGGCAAGTTATCACAAGGGTGGGGAGGGGGAACGGCAACAACAAAGCCAAGAATTTTCTTTCTCTGGGTCTCTATGTATGGAAAACCTGGGGGAAGAACTTGGTTGGGAGGCTAACACAGGTGATCAAACTTGTTTGTCTTGGCAAGGTGTGTGTGTCTGTCAGTGCTTTTAAAGGGAACAAATAGCAGGCAACAGGGCAGTGAGGATAGGAACATGTGGCCCTTAGAAGTTGCTGCACTGCAACCTCCATTATTGGCTTTTCTGGCTAAGGCAGAAGAGAGAGGTCATGTTCCTCACCTCTGGCTTATGCTTTTGGTTTCCTAGTAATTCTTCACAAACCCTTGCTCCGGATATTTTTAGTTCTGATTCATTGGGGTGCATGGGAAAGGGGGCCTGAAAGGTGGAGTTGCAGGGGAGAACTGGAAAGCATAGGAAGGTTTACTATCACCGCTTGATTCTTCCTTGCAAAACATGTAGCCAATCTACAAACTAATCCATCATCTACTTTGGTTCATAGCTCAGTGAAAAGTATATTTTAAAAATTGCTTCATTCTGTTACGCCAGGAATTGTGCAACACATCAGCTTACTTCTCTGTTCTAGTAGCATTTATAAACTATATACGTGATACATTACTGACTGGCTGAGTAGCAGCAGAAGAGGAAACATGAACGTACAGATGTGACAGTGTCATTTTTCATGGCAGAGTTGTACTGAAGAACAGAGCGAAGGGGCTCTTTGCTAGGAAATGTCAGGAGCGGTGACTTGGTTGCTATCTCACAGACACCCTCATACCATTCTTCTGGCCAAAGACCTATGGGGGCAGGGAGGACAACAGTGAGCTTTCTTTCTGGTTAACAGGTTCAATAAGCTTACAAAAGGACAAGAACTTTCATTAACATGTTGGGTTCTAATGCAGCCTGTATAATCTTATGTTAGATTACAATTTTGGAAGGAGAGCCAGCATGTCATAGTGGTTCGAGCACTGGACTGTGACTCCAGAGACCAGGGGTCGATTCCCAGCATGGCCATGGCCATGGAAACCCACTGGGTGACCTAGGAGAAGTCACATGCTCTCAGCCTCAGCGGAAGGCAATGGCAAGCCCCCCTCTGAACTAATCTTGCCAAGAAAACCCCATGATAGAGTAGTGGTCATACGTCAGAAACAGCTTGAAGGCACACAAGAACAACAAGCTTATTTACCAGGAACTTCACTGCTGACAGATTCCAAAGGAGCAGCCCTTTTTGCCTGTTGAAGCAGCAACAAATAGTCTGATGGCACTTTGAAAAACTAATGACCCATTCAGATGCACTGCAGAACCTTAGTTCACTACAACTTGAATGACCCCCAGGAAAATGCACAGACACACACTCTGCACCCCAGAAGAAAGAGAAAGCTTTGATTTTGATTTGATTTCAAAGTAACTCCAGTTTTTGAGGAAGAAAATAGACTGTACTGGTATTCAAATTATCTGAGACTAACCACAACCCTAAAGCAAATCTATCTCAGGATTTCCTTGGCAGGATTTGTTCAGAGGGGATTTGCTTTTGCCCTTCTCTAGAGAATGTGATTTGTCCAAGGCCACCCAATGGCTTTCCATGGCCGAGTAGGGATTCAAACCCTGGTCTCCAGAGTCCGAGTCTTGCGCTCAAACTATTACATCATGTTGGATCTCTAGGTAAATAAGCTCTCCCTGCTATTTCTCAAGTGTTATATCACAGCCAGCTGCGTAAAATCTACACAGATAAGTACCTGTACTAACATTTTCCAAAAAAGAGAAAAATTAAACAGCATAAGATTAATCTGTTAAACAAAGAACCAAAGCACAGAGCAGGGTCTCAACAGGATCTTCAATACACAGAAGCAAAACTAGTTCAAATCAAGATCATTCCAAAGATTGATCACTGGGGGCTATGAAAAGACATACCTCTTTAAATGTGGCAATGTGCAACAAACTGGCACACTTTTCTGATGCTTCTTTGAGAAGTTTTTTTTTCCAAATTAAAAAATCAAAATGAGTCTCTGGATTACCTGAGCCTTCCACAGCAAATCCCATGAGCACCGAATACAGCCAGAAGTCACGGAAGAGCTTCTGCAACCTGGGCTTAGCTTCCTTGATGGGTGGCAAGCGTCTTGTGAGCTAGCAAGCAAACAGAAGCAAAGTGGAAAAGAAAAATAAGTTCGGTGTCTATTGAATAACTTACCAAAAGAAGAGGAACAAGGTTTTGATATCCTCCTGATCCCAATCTTGGCTTCCACACCTATGAATCAGTTTAGTAAAATCCACACCATATTAACTTACATTAGTCACACATAACCATGGTTTATGAATACCATCTCTACTATGACTTATTGCACGGGTGGGGAACTGTGGAAGGCTAGGGGGCTGCAGAAGTCCCCCAGAAAACCTTTGAACATGTATCTTTTTCCTTGGGGGAGAAAAGCAGATTTGGCTAGGTGATTCTGAATGGAAAAACGGCTGAAATGGATAAGTAGCCACAGTGACCCGGGCAATATTCATCAAGCATGAACGTGGAAGGTCCATTTTAAAGGTGTGCTGAGCAGGTGTTAGCCCCTGATCTTCTGATTCACTTCTGCTGAGCCTCAATGGGAAATGACTCACCGGAGAAAATCTAATGAATTGTGGATTCGGAAGACCGCAAGGCACACTTATTATGGTTGATGCTGCCAATCCCAAATGTTATTAGACTGCAGTGTTCATCAGCCTTAGCCACTACAGTATAGCCAATAGTAACGGACAATAGGAACTACAGTCCAGCATCTGGAGGGTCACCCACTCCCCATCCCTGTGCGATATTATTATATCCCTTGTGACCCCAAAAAGCATCACTGTCTATCCTGAGACCTATTTGACTTTGAACATAGAAAAAAAAATTATATGTGTGTAGGGGGGTGCCTGAGTGGATGGATAGATATCAGCACACAAGAGAGCAGAACATCAACTGGAAAAGGCAGCAAACCAATTTAAGGGATTTCAGCTGACAAGATAAGGTCTGCAGTGATTGATTTACAGCCTATTTACTTTAGCACATACCTATACACCAAAGTTCACATTTTCATCCACTTTATTTGAGGTTCTCTTGGAAGCAGTCTGCTTGGCAATACAAGAGGTAAGGAATATTTTAATCTTTTGGAGGTGGACTCATTTTAACAGTGTTTCTGGACTGAATGGGGTGGGGGTGGGGGGGTTATTTACTGGTTACCAGAAAACAAAAGAAGAATGATTAAAAATTGGTAGCTGTAAGAAAAGTAATACTATGAAGAGAGGGACATAATATACCCACAACCTATTAACAGCAATCCTATTGCAACAGAAAATCAAGTAAGACTTGAGAGTTACTATCAAGTTAGGATCGGAATAGCTCTGCCTTGTAGGAATAAGGATAAGGATAAGCTGTAGTGTTCAAATTAAAAGTTAAAAATTATTATGAAGTTCATTTTTATAATAGTGGGTTCTGCATGACTTTTTACTTCTCTTGGGACTTGGCTCTCAATTTATTAAATGGGTGGTGGGGGATGTCCACTAACAAGTTATGATTTAGAGAGGCAAAATTCATTCTTCTTAAATAAAACTACAGCTCTCATCGTTCCTGATCACTGACCATGCTGGCTGAATAAATGGGACCTGTTCTCTAAAACAGTTGCTTGGGCAGGGGATGCAGGTTGGGAACATGGCTCTATAAGAATCAGATTTTACATCCATTTTAGGTAGACTGGATTCAGTCCTAGTATCCAACACCTACTTTTTAATCTAGATCAGTGTAGTAACCAAAGTTGGTTACAGTGCAGCTGGACACATTATGCACAGAATCGCAGTAAAGGAACAGATTTCCAAGCAGGCTTACTCAGAATGAGTAAGTAGAGTGTCTAACTGTGTTGTTTTGAACCTTTTAGCTTTGGGGTCTTCAAGATGAACCTGTTGCTGTGTTCAGCTATCTTCTCTCTCACTGCAACGTTTGCATTGTGTGGAATTAAAGACCTCCATGAGCACTTCGAGCATTTCGGTGAAACTCAGCCTATTGGTCTGCATGGGCTCCACCACAATGGCACTCTGAAGCTCTCACCTGAGTTTCATAAAGAGAATACAGTGACCAATGACTTGAGTACTGAAGGAGAGGAGGAGGAAGACTACCTTGACCTTGATAAAATATTAAGTGAAGACGATGACTACTTTGACATAATCGACGCCACTCCAGACACAGTTTCTGAATTGAAACAAGGGAATATTCTGGAACTTTTCCAAGGGAAAACCAGAATCCAGCGTCTCAATATCCTCAATGCAAACTTTGCCTTCAACCTTTATCGGAGTCTGAAGGACAAAGCCAACTCCACAGATAATATCCTTCTGGCTCCAGTTGGCATTTCTACAGCCATGGCTATGATTTCATTGGGACTGAGAGGTGAAACGCAGGAAGAAGTCTTGGATTCCCTGGGCTTCAGAGATTTTGTTAATGCCAGCTCCAAGTATGACATGATGACTGTTCACAACCTCTTCCATAAACTTACTCACCGACTCTTCCGAAGGAATTTTGGCTACACACTCAGGTCAGTCAATGACCTTTACATTCAAAGACAATTTCCAATTCTGGGCGAGTTCAAGAACAACATGAAAAGGTACTATTTTGCTGAGGCTCAGGTGGCTGACTTTGCAGATCCAACCTTCCTCGCTAAAGCCAATGAGCGGATTCTGAAACTCACCAAAGGATTAATAAAGGAAGCCCTTGTGCAAGTACACCCTGCCACTCTGATGATGATTCTCAACTGTGTATACTTTAAAGGTAAAGAAACACAACTTTCCAGTAATTTCCCACAAGTAGAAATGTATAACATAGGACAGCCTTCTCATCCTGGTGCCCTCCAGATGTTTTAGATTTCAACTCCCATCAGCCCCAGACAAGGTCAAGAATGTAGGGGGCTGTAGTCAAAAACATCTGGATGCCAAGTCAACGAAGGGTGACATAAGAGATAACCAAACAGAAGACTAACTACTATTTTGTTTAAAAAGGATAAAAGTCTTAATTCAGCTGCTATCCCAACTAGAATCAGTGTGATTTATTGTGCAGATTTAGCATTCAGCAATGGATTTTAGTGGGTCTAGAGACTAGCAAGGAGTAGAAGAAGGATAATTTACTAGTACTGAGCATGATTCTAGCAACTGTAGTCTTGTCTTTAATCGGGCATGTAGTTCTTGTTAAAGTTAGCTGAACACAGCATTTTAACCAGCTTAAAGAAAAACATGTCTTAAACCATATACATTGCCTGCTCAGGACAAAAAATGTTGACTAGTTATCAGTTGAAGTGGATAACTTAACTTCTCCCTCCATTCTCCTGTTCTCATCTTTCTGGAATGGAGCTTGCAGAGGACAGAGGAGAACATGAGGACCACCAGTGCAGTGCAGGACACACGCATAGAATTACTGTGCAAAAATGGAAGCAACCTTGCACTTGCCAAGATCCAAGCTTTGTTGTTGTGTGCCTTCAAAGTTGTTTCTGACTTATGGTGACCCCAAGGCAAATCTATAATGGGGTTTTCTGGGGCTCAGAGCGTGTGACCCGTCCTAGGTCACCCAGGGGTTTCCATTACTAAGCAGGGAATTGAACCCTGCTTTCCAGAGTTGCAGTCCAACACTCACACCACTACTCCATGCTGACTTCCACCCAAGCCTATACAGTCAGCCCTCCATAGCCATGGATTTTTTATCCACAGATTTAACCATCTGTGGCTTGGAAATATTCCAAAAATATATATAAATTCCAAAAAGCAAACCTTGATATTGCTGCTATTTTATATAAGGGACTCCATTTTACTACCCACTGTATTTAATGTGACTTGAGCATCCACGAGGGGTCCTGGAACCAAACCCCAGTGGATACCAAGGGCTCAGTGTATATGCTTATTTTAGCAGTCCTAAAGTGGTGAAGACTTTAAGATTGAATACAAGTATCAAAAAGCAGCCGTATAATGAACCTTCCTTCTACCCCTGTCCTAATAGCCTTCAAACTTGGTAACCAAAAACAGTTATAGATATGGTACAACCACAGACTATATACCAACATTTAGAGAAATGTGCAATCCCAAGGATAACTGTGTTCTGATCAACAGATAAGTCCATGAAGATCAAGTTAGGTCAGTTTGCTTAAAAATATAGACCAAATAAAATTCACCGCACCCCTATTAAGAATACAGATCCTGAAACCAGAGGCTGCATACAGCCATCTTGACTAGTAGTAGTCAATGCAGTTGCCTATCATGTATTTATCTAATTCCCTTTAAAGCCATTTAGACTGGTGGCCAGCACTACAGTTTCAAGAAGTGAATGCCGTAAGTCAAATTAATACACCCACAAGTATGTGCCATTTTATACCGCCAAGAACTTTGTTGATGAAAACCTAAAAAGTGTTAGCATCCACTGAATCTTTTATTTTTAGCATGATCTGAGTTTATTAGTTTTTCAGTGCTTTTAACCAGTGCTTTCTAAGTTTGGGCCTCTGGATGGTGGTGGACTTCCCCCTCCAGAAGCCTCAGACAGCACAGCTAATGGCGTGACATTCTGGGAGCTAAGGTCCACTACCACCCAAGTTTGGGACCACACCTTAGGACAAAATTCACTTCTCCCTCTGTTGTGCTGTAATGTTTGGACAATCATTTTTTTGAGGTGAAAACCATGTACCTCTTGAAAGGAAGGGAACCGGCTAACCTTCTCTGGAACTGCCAAGGTCACCGCAATACTGCTTCTACAGTTTCAGACCATCAGCTGTACTGCATGTTAAGAATTGGGTTAGGACATGAAAGGAGTGCCTTCAGGTTTTTACTTTGTTAATAGGAACCTGGGAAAATAAGTTTCCAGTGGAAATGACACAAAAACACAGCTTCCGCCTGAACGAGAAAGAGGTCGTGAGAGTGCCCATGATGCGGACTAAAGCCAATTTCCTGGCCACCGTGGATAATGAGCTTGACTGTGGTGTGCTCCAGCTACCCTATGTGGGCAACATCAGCATGTTGATTGTATTGCCATATAAGCAAGCGAGCATGAAGGCACTGGAGAAGCAACTGACCCCGCAGGTGGTAGAGGGATGGCAGAAAAGCATGACTAACAGGTAATTTGTCCATGGATTCAGTTTCTTTCCAAATATCTTTCCTCACAATACAAGCCATGCGTAAAAATTTATACAGCATCTTGCGGGAAGACACTACTTGTGGTCAAGCTGTTCCATACTATGTGCATGCGAAGTGGAATATTGTAACCTGTGTCTACTTTGAAAAGAAGTGGGGCAGAACGCAGACTCTTTGGTTATAAAGCAAAGCAGGCAAACTAGTGGACAGTGTGAAAGATTTAAAGAATAGGGGGGCTCCAGAACAGCTTCAAGATCCTGGTCTGGCCTAGAGGTTCAGAAACACCACCCTCTCCTCCTTACTGAAAGTAATGCTGGAAAACCTCTGTCCAGGGTCATAGTGAGTTATAGTATCCTCTGCAATCTTTAACAGCTACATAAAATAACTGGAGAGAGTTTGTTATCAATACATCAATGATATTCAATACTTTCTGCTTTTCGTCCCAGACAGGCAGTAGAGTTCTGAATCGTTCTCAGTAGTGCTACTCATCCAATGACTGAGGTTAGATGTTAGATAAAGTTGCACTTCCATTGGAAAATCAAGTTTGCAGACCCTTTGTTACTTGGTAATGGCTGTGACTTTGAATGCTTTAGCCTAGGTTAGGCTTGGATGTACACTATGTCTGTTTCCAGAAAAGACCAGGATCACACATGCCTTAGCTACAATAAGACTGCATCAAGCCTTTGGAAACCTGTAAACTTTGATCAGTACCCAATACAGCTACAAAAGCTCCATCTCTGATTTTTTTCAAAACAAATTTTTTAGCATTACAGTGCTACCACTACTAATGCACTATAACCACCACCCCCAAAAAAAATTTAAGGAGAAGATTTTCCCACCCGTTCAGATATTAAAACCTATTCTGAAATCATGATCTTGGCTTCAAGTAAATTAAAGTCTGTTTTGCTCTTCACAGAACAAGAGAGATACTGCTGCCTAAATTCAAGTTGGAGAAAAGCTACGATTTAATTGAGTATCTGAAAACACTGGGAATCAATGAGCTGTTCACTCAAAATGGCAACTATTCGGGGATATCAGAAGAGAGCATCATCATCGACAAGGTAATTCAGCTCTGGGGCAAAATGAAACTGAGATGCCACTTGCCAAAAGCTTTTTATGCCCTTGTGTGTCTTGGCCAAGGGGCATAAGCAGCCCACAGGGTGAGTGGTGAGAGGGGCACCTCTGTGGCACTATAGATGAGATGTTGCTACTACTTAGACCAATGATTCCCAAACTCTGGTCTTCCAGGTGTTTTGGACTTCAGCTCTCAGAAGCCTCAGCCATCTTGGCCAGTGCCCTGGGATTCTGGGAGCTGAAGTCCAAAACGCCTGGAAGGCAAGAGTTTGGGAATCACTAGCTTAGACTATAAGCTTCCAGTGACAGATGAGAACAGCTCAACATCAGCCTCGAAGCATACAGCTGAAGATGCTCCAATGAGTGGGATAAAACTTGCAGATTCCTGGCATGGTGAGGAGCTTTGTTCAATTATGACACCTAAGACACAATTTTTGTGATTCTTATTATTGATGTTCCATAACATCCTCCCTTATCATTTGCAGTTCAGTCATCAAGGGACTATTACAGTGAATGAGGAAGGCACCGAGGCTGCTTCTGTGACCACCGCAGGCTTCATGCCCCTTTCTGCTCAAATTCGTTTTGTCGTCGATCGCCCTTTTCTGTTTCTCATCTATGAGCATCGCACCAGCTGCTTGCTCTTCATGGGCAGAGTCGCCAACCCAACCAAGGTTTGAGAAGCAGAGCTCAGGGCTCAGCATACACACAGCTATAGGCAACCCTAACTACTTCTTTTTAAAATTTAACCAGTTTTATATGTAGATGTTAAGTGATATGTTAGTAGCAAGTGCTAATGAATGAAAAATGCAACATCTCCCAATTGAAAAACACAGCAATAGATGATTAAATTTGCAAGGATAACTGTGGCCCCAAAAGTCTGAAGTGTTCGGTTCATTGAAAGCAACATGGGGGCCAGAGCAGTTGCTGTGCATCTTGATGAACATATTCAATGCCACTTGCGGACTTATTATAATTGGCTCCATTGATATTTAAAGAATCACGCCATTAGTAAGAACAGATTTTAGATGAGTGAAAACAGTCACTGCCCGTGGTCTTAATACAGAGAAGTGCCTTAAAAATAGAGGACTATATTCCAAAATAACTGGAATTCTCCAAGTTTCCTGCACAAAAGCATTTTTGAAACACATAACTAACCCTTAGGGTTCAGTAAAGTTCATTTCTCTACAGAGAACAGCCATCTCTTAAAGCTGGTGCCATTCTGGCTGGGAATGGTGGAAGGGATGGTACCAAGCGTGGGAAGGCTGATACAGAACATACTTTCAAGCAAACAATACAAGTATAGAGAATTATCCGTATGGGATTCAAAAGCAAGAACATGAACCCAATTAATTCAAGAATATATGGATTTGTTTTATTGTAAAGCCTTTCCCATTTGAAGCAAGAACAAATCTGCACTTTGGACAGAAAATTTGGTGCATTGATGTTTACCCATCCTAGAGGTGTCCTGGTCCCAAACAAGCAAGCAAACATACATGCATGCAAAGGTTGCTATGCTTTTACTTTTTATGTGATGTACACTTCAGACACATTTAAGCATGATTATTAAATTTACAGTAAAAAAACCTTCTGTATCTGTGAGAATATCTAAAATAATTACAATGTTCATTCATGTTTAATAAAAGGTTGTGTTAAAATCCTGAATTTGGATAGCAGACCCAGATTTTATCTTTGTTTGTACTAGTACCAATATAATTTGGAGTTCTGCCACTGTCATTATTGGTCTGTCAAACCTGAAACTCGGTTTAAAAATTTTTTGGATAAAGAAATGGAGGGGGGGCATCAGCAAACTTAGGCTACAGTCATATAATCCCCGGAAAAGCAAACCAAGGACCAGAGGATTTTCAGAACATGACTTTCACCCCTCCACACCAGAGATGTTGGCTGGGTGCAGAAGGTACACCTACCCTTGGAATCTCTCTTCCAAATCCTGCAAAAATGTTCAGACTGATTCTTTTCTCATGTTAGAAAGTGAGAAAATGACCATGTGCAGGGTGAGTTTTTGGATTCATATCATACAGTTCTCCTTCCCCTAACATTTATAAGCAAGTATTAGTTTAAAATTAACTCTTTAAAGATGTAGCGCTGGAGAAGAGAGCTGAGGATACCGTTAGCCCAAAAGATAAGCAAGTGGGTTCTTCAGCAGATCAAACCAGAAGTTTCCCTAGGAGCCAAGATGATCAAATTCAGGCTGTCGTATTTTGACCACATCATGAGAAGGCATGACTCATTAGAAAGAACAACAGTGCTAGGAAAGGTGGAAGGCAGTAGAAAGAGAGGAAGACCACATGCCAGATGGACAGAAGATCGCGGGCATGAATCCACAAGACCTAAGCAGAATAGTGGAGAGTAGGGGGGCTTGGAGAGGTCTCATTCACACGGTCACCAGGAGTTGGAGAAGACTTGAGGGCAGTTAACAACAACAACACATTTAAAGTCATTTTACCTGTCATGCTTTTATTCATTGGAAATACTCTGGTCAGAAGGGGGACAAATAACTATAAAATGCATACAGTGGTTGTGCAAACAGACAAATTACTTTTCCCATGCCATGTGTTCTTCACATAACATAGTATTCATTCCCCACCCCGATACTAAGATTTGGGCTCCAATGACGTTCCTAACTAAGCACATGTTCAGTGTGTGTGTGTGTGTATCCATGCTGAGCACCTGAGGTAGCTCCTCCACTGTACAGCATTTAATTTTTTTCTGAAACAAATATTAAGTCCTACAAGCAAGCTAAAAAAGAAATTAAACAGAACAGCATATACAATAGTAGCTGCGAACTCAGGATCATCATAAATTGTGCAAGAAAACCAAACATTTGGTTTACAGGCCCTAATGTAACCATTAACTTTTGTGAAGGCTCGTAACAGTATTTACAGAGAGCTGAATGGCTGAAAAAAGAAGTGCAGATTAGTGAGTTGCGGATGAAACGCCAAACTCTCTTTGAAGTAAAGAGTGTATTTTGAAGACTTTAGAATAATCAGAGTAAAGAGCATTTTCTGATGAGGCACTGGTTCCATGTGGAAAAACAGTAATTCTCTGACACTGGCTACAAGTCAGGCAGAATCAAAGGTGGCTTTCCCAAATCAGAACAAATATAAAGGTGTGTGGAAAAACAAAAGAGCTACTGTGTGTAGTCTTCATTCTAAATCAGAGGTGGGCAACTTCAGCACATTGGAGGACCCTGGATCACCATGGACAGCATCTGCTAACATCACAGTGCAATGTGCAACTTCAGCAGAGTAACAGGAGAAACTCCATGTACCATTTCCCCAAAGGACATTCTCATGCTATAACACGAGGCCTGGCTCGCACTCAGCACCGTCTCCCATCACCTAACAAGGCAAGGCTGGTGTGCATAAGAGACAGGGCTTTCTCTGTAGCTGCACCCCAACTGTGGAACTATCTGCCCAGGGAAGTTAGGCTGGCTCCATCACTTATTTTTTGGCAGACTGCTAAAATGAATGTTGTTCCACTCAGCCTTTGGTCATAGAATCATAGAGTTGGAAGAAACCACAAGGGACATCCAGACCAAAGTGCTCAGACTGTTTTAACAATTTGGTTTGAAACTGGTGAGATTCAGTTATCACTCAAAGTATCCAATATTCCAATGCCAAGGGCTAATTCAGGAAAGGAAAAGATCCAGTCCAAGTACTCACCACAGCAATAACAGGAATCAGTACTCCCAGGTTCCCTGCACTGCTTGATGCCTAAGGGGAAAAAAGTGGCGGGGATGATGTTTGAAAAACTGAAAAGGCTAGAAAAAAAATCAGTCATTCTCATGAGTAAAACTAAAACAAAGTAGTAGTTCTTTGAACTTCTGCATTTCACTAACTGGGAGGAAGGGTGTTGTAGTCCAAAAAATTAACATTTCCAAGCTTTGACCTAGGTTTTTTCCACAAGCCACGGTTATGGCACTTTGATGCCATGACCCCTTCTTATGGAATCCTGGGATTTATGGCTTGGGTTGTATATAGAACAATCTACTTCCCTCTCAATACTACAAATCCATGGGAAGAGGTCATGGCACTGAAGTGCCATAATTGTGCAGTGTGACAGTGATTTTATATGCATGGACAAAGCAACAGATAAATGGGAATCATCTGGACAGCTGCTGCCAATGACAGCACATAATACTAGGCTAGAGGAATGTAGCAATAGCCTAACCTAGTAGAAGGCACCTTCCTACGTTCCTATAGGGTTGGCATTAATATGTGAGAAAGAATACAGTTGTACAGGTGAGGGGGCATGGTTCAGTGACAGACCACTTGCTTTACACATTTATGGCCCAAGAATTGGTCCTGCACATCTCCAGTGAAAAGTATCAAGAAAAACTTCCCCCAGAACACCACTGCTGGTCAAAACCAACATTTTTGCTTTAAACTGCAGTTTGACATATTCTCTAAAATGATGTGACACAGATTATTTCAACATTGGTTTGTTTCTAATAAGTCAACTTGAATGAAGAATCCTCGGAGAAAAGAAATTTCACCATATTTTTATTCTTAAATCATTCAAGTGGCCCATGATTGAGGGGTGTCTTCCCAAAAAAACGGAAACACCATTCCTATTAGGGTTTTACATCTTGCTGTGGCAAATGACTGCAGTTCAAGTTGGTATTTGTCACAAATACAAAGGGCCTTGATGAATACAGATAGTACTGAAAGGAATAAGATCCTGATCTATTTTAGAAGACAGAAGAGAAACTTTATCACGATTCAGATCCAATTTTGGGACTGCCGGTTGGTGTCGACAGGCAAGGAAGCAGCTAAGAAAAAAAGTGACTTTGAACTATACAAACAGGTCCCATTTGTTTGGCTCCCTAATTAGATCTTACTTATCCATTTAATGAAATTAGCTACTGACAGAAAGATCTCCTTAAGCTCCCTTAGTATCTGTGACAAACATTGGCCCATACCAGTAAAGTGGCACACTTACAAAGGACCAGGCAGCTCTGTCTCACTTATGATCATTCAAAGCAGCCTTAGACTGTGTCTACACCCAAAAAGGGGTGAAACTCAGAGGGCTTCTGATGCAAAGAGTGAAATGAACAGTAAAGTGAATCTGTAAACGCCCCCCCTCTCTCTCACATACAAATACACACTATATGACACACAGTTTCTTCAAGTGTTAATATTCAAAATCAAGCATGCAGTAAAAGGTGCTTACATGCACAGAAGAGGTGCCAGTGAAAACATCTGTGATCAGATCACTTGTTGTTTTAAACAAGTTTAATTACAGTAGTTAATTAAGTGTGAGATTTATCTGGCCAGAGATGTTCAGGGTAAGGAACACTTAACCCCAGACAATTTCCTCAGCTGAAATTGGTCCCAGAAGCCATTTGTCTATACCATACCAACACAGGTGTGTTCCACAGGTAATTCAACCTGCAATGGTCTTTGAAAAGTATTACGGGTATACTATCTCCCACAGCACCATGTTTGGATTAGAATTGCCCTCTTCTCCCTGATGCTGCCAATAAACGTTTAAAAAATGATAAATTTCTATCACAGATCTCCTGATAACATGCAGTTCAATGTTCATTCTTGCTGAAACTTGTTTAATGATACATGGGATTGTAATGAGAAACAATAGCTTATCACTGAAAAGTATGATTTGCTTTTCCCCCATTGTACCTTCAATGCTGGGCCTTTCTCACTTGCTCTCTCGCTAGCTCGCTTTCCTTCAAGCCCAAGTTGTACAAACAGTTCCAGCAAGTTCATCAGCAATTCATCTACAAGATGTTCATCCTGTATATTTGCAGCTATGTTAGCCAAGGCATTAATAACAGCTAAGGAACAGTGTCTGAGGAAACAGAAGCAAGGAAATCATCAGCACCAGTCCTCTGATATCTGCAGCATGACTGCCAATTACAGTTTTCTCTAATTTGAACACTGGCAGCAACACTAAATTATTTGAACTAGCAGTACGTTCACCTGCAAAGGATACCAAGATGGAAAGCATTTAAAATATTACTGTAGGTACACTAAGCTGTAAATAGAAGGAGCAGACACAGTTTTTGTACTGAGAGAAAAATGTTGGTGACTGAAGTCAGATTGTCTACATAGTGGGGAAGATATGAGAATGGGGGCAATAAGAACAAAAAAGTACATAAAAAGGAGTTTAGGGAAACCCAAGGCGTCTATATATTTGGTTACGCAGGAAATCAGGCAAGGATCATGCAGGATCTGACAGCTGCCTGCTAAGAAAGGAAACCATAGCCCACCTGCATGTATGTGTTGGAAGACATGCTAGATGGCACAGGTGATGCAGCCATCTGGGACTCCTTATGACCACCTACTGGAAGATTTTATTTCTTAAGTCAGACTTCTAAGGCCCTCCCTCTATCCCACTGCCACTGCTCTGTCCTCAGAAGAATAGAGGAAGAGGCAGTAGCTGGACTTAATCCCCTTCCACACAGTCATCCCTTTTCCTTTTGTATCCTGCCTTAACTAGATTGTAAACTTCAGGACAGGAACCTGTTTTGTTGTTCTTTTACTTATAAAACGCTATGTACAATGATGGTGCTATATATAAAAAAAATATAACAATAATGAGCTGTATCATGATCCCCATTCCGCTCCCCCTGCCCTTTCATCTCCAACCAATAATTTCCCCTGTCCCATTCCTAATGCTGAGGCCATCAGAAAGAGACAGCACATTTATACCAAAGAATGGCAAATTTTAATTCTGGGGCTACAGAATTCTGTAGAAAGAGCAATGGAATAACAGATTTGGCATAGCACTTTACCACAAACTACAACACCATAAAGAATATTACTAAGAATGAAACCTGGAATTATTGTTTATTTGAACCAGCTGCAATCTAAACACAAGCTAAAACATGCTGGTTGTCTAAAAATATATAAATATCAATCAATCACATTAAGATGAGCCAGCAAGGTTACCTGTATCCATGATCCTTATAGTCTTTAGTTGCAGAGTATACAATTGAGCTTGCTTTCACACTGATCTGCTGAAACAGATTCCATACTTCCTGGTAAATATATTGCTGGGGAGGGGGGGAGAATATTAAGTCAACACTGGGTACAAAAATATATACTCTGCATCAATACAGATAAAACCAGAAATCTGGGGAGAGGCGAGGGAAAGCCTGCCCACCCAATAAATCACCCCTTTCAAATGCCCCCCAGCCAAGTTCAGTTCTACTCAGCGCTTGGAAAAGCTCCTTTCTTGGACTGAAACTCCTACAATCCCCAACTAGCATAACAAGTAGCTATGCTGCCTTGGGAATTCTGAGAGCTATAGTCCAAAAAAGGAACTTCCTCATGCACCATGTTTCATAGAATCGTAGAGTTGGAAGAGACCACAAGGGCCATCCAGTCCAACCCCCTGCCATGCAGGAACTCTCAATCAAAGCATCCTTGACAGATGGCCATCCAGCCTCTGCTTAGAGACCTCCAAAGAAGGAGATTCCACCACACTCTGAGGAAGTGTGTTCCACTGTTGAATAGCCCTTACTGTCAGGATGTTCCTCCTAATGTTGAGCTGGAATCTCTTTTCCTGCAGCTTGCATCCACTGATCCGGGTCCTGTTCTCTGGAGCAGCAGAAAACAAGTTTGCTCCCTCCTCAATATGACATCCCTTCAAATATTTAAACAGGGCTATCATATCACCTCTTAACCTTCTTTTCTCCAGGCTAAACATCCCCAGCTCCCTGCATCCAGTGCATGTTTAGCACTGGATAAGGGAACAGAACAGTTTAAAATTGTCCCAAGGACATATGAAAGGCAAAATTAATGGGGGCTGAAGGGAAGGATTAAGCACTCCTTCTAACCTGAAAGTTGCCCCCTTCCCATATTAACATTGCAAGGGAACCTCCTTTTTCACTTTTTGCATCTAGTTCTGTGTCTTGCTCAGCACTTCCCACAGCTTGCTTCTGCAACTGACAGCTAGCCTCACCATTTTCTTTCTGCCACCTATCCTTGGGTGTCCAACCCAAGAGCAGAAGACCTTGCTTAATATTCAAGGGGGCCTGACTGTCAGAAAAGGATGAAGAAACCATCCATGACCCCCAGTTTTTATGGGGACAATGCTGGGGATGGAGATGAGAAGAGACTGTGTTCATGTTCAAAGCAGCCTCACCCTGATACAGCATACAAAATAGAGTGCTTGCATCAGTAAAATAAATCTTGTAAAGTTTCAGTGCCTTTATACATTCAGACAAACAGATGATATCAACTACAACTGACAGCTTCCAGGGCAATTTGTCTTTCCTTACGTTTCCAGTGATAACTAAGCAGCCCAGCTGGTCAATGATGAGCACGTCAAGAGGAGACGGTGGTTGGCAGAACTTCTGCTGTAGGATCTGAAGAATTGGCTCCATCACTTTGGGCGTGTCCCTCAGTGCCACCGCAATGTGCCCCAATGCACGGATTGTGTGATCCGGGATAAGATGGGCTTCCCTGAACAAACAACATCGCATTGGCATTCTCTGTAAAACTGCAGAGGCTTTTTTAAACATAGCTACTGTTAGTAACAGGAACAGGCACGAGAAACAATTTGAGCTAATATAGAAGGTCAAGATGTAATAAACCAGATGCACCCCACAAACACTCCCAACAAATTTAGTATAAATTGAGATTGATTAATTCAATATGCTTACATTTTCACAGATGCAAAACAATTTATTTATTTATTTATTTATTTATTTATGGTATTTATACCCTGCCCTTCGGCCATAAAGGCTCTCAGAGCAGGTAATTTTAAAAGTATAATTCCCTTATTTTTAGATGACCCATATGTGTTCCGTAAGGGTAGAGAATGGGGAGCCATGCAGTTGTTGGATTCAGCACCCATTAGCCTTAACCAGTGTAGCCAATGGTGACAAAAAATATTGTAAACTTGTACACCTCTTGCATATAGCCATTTCAAAGATCCATAAGATACACCAAACTAATTTCATCAGGATTCACCAAGACAGATGGGCATGTGTAGGAGATCTATTTACCTAAGCTTACTTTGCTCCTTTTCAGAGAACAGTAACATCCAAATCTGACCTTACTGAAAAGAGATAAATAATTGCTATTACAGACAGGTAACTTACTTGTCACTCTCTTGTGAAATGTAGAGGCGGTTAGACAAGCTAGCCAAGAAAGCTTCAACAATGACTGGGTCTATTGTTAGGCCAGCTTTCAAGCATCTGCAAGAAATGGCAAATAGAATAGGAAAATTAAAACATCAAAGTGTCACTGGCTGATAAGTCAATGATGTTTACAATAATAAAAACACTAATCAAAAATCAGAGTAGCCATGCTGGCTGAGGGACTCTGGGATTTGTACTGAAAAATAACTTTACAAAGTTCTCCTACTCATTACACTTGGCATATACTACTCTAGAGCCTCTGAAATTTGAGAGTGAACGGCTTACATGAGAGTGGAAAGCTTCCTCATAACTCTAGAACTTCCACTGGGCAGATACACTGTGGGAATTTCTCTCAAGGGAAACCCACTAGACTCCAACTTTGGTCAACATCATCAAAATCATCATCATCGATTCAAACAAAAGTCTGAAGTCCATTCACTCCTGGTTTAAACTAGCAGCCCCAAATTACATGATCCAAATTTGTAACTTACAATACGAGAACAAACGATGCCTACTGCCTAGAAGACAGCTTTTGTATGTATCTAGGACAAATTGTTACCTGCAGATGTTATCTATTGCAATGTCTCGAAGTTGTTCATACATGGAGGTCTGACTCTTCTTGCCTGACATCACACTTACAGTGGACTCTGCATGCTCATTTGTTATGCTAATCTTGATGTCATTTCCTCCTAAGGAAACAAAGAAGGATATGAACAGATAATTGGGGGAGAATATGCTTTGCTGGATCTTTGATGCTTCTGCAGAACAACTTTTAAGTGGACAGAAGGAAGGAATGGATGAGACAGCTACTCTAAGCAATTTAAAGCAATATGGAACAGCCACTGTTGTGCAGTGGTTAAAGTCCTGGACCTGAACTTGTGAGACCCAGGTTCAAGTGCTCACTGAGCCATGGCACTCTCTGGGTGACCTTGGGACTGTCATTCACTCTCTGTCTATCCTAAATGGCAGACTTTTTGTGGTGATTAAATGAATGCCATATCATGAATTTCTGGGAGGAAGAAAAAAAAAATTGTGCTACGCTATCTATGTTAAATCATGATGCTAGCTAACAGATGCCATCTTTAAAAATGTTGCTTCTTTTTTAAAAAAATAATAATTCCTAAATATTCATTAATACAATTTTGACTGAGGGTGCCAAAGCAAGCAGCAATAAAGAAAGACATGCAATAACTAAACTGGCAAATCACAAAAGAGGCAATCCTGTGATGAAAGTGGCATACCTGTTTGGTATTGGTTATGATACTTGTAAAGTTTCACCAGGACTGGAGAAGGGATCACAAGAAAGTCTCTCAAGGATGGAGTGACAGAATGAACCACCACAGGGAATCTCTCACACAAGCGGCCGAGACCCTGAGAAAAAGAATGACAACATTACAAAAACAGAAAAGCAGACGTGTGCTCTTACTCTATAAGAAAGATTGTGCAAGGTTCTATTCAGGTGTTTAGCATTTCGAACTCCACATTTAGGCCCTTGAAACACTACTTGGCTATAACAGGGATAACACACAACCTTATACTACTGCCCTTCCAAGCAGTAAGAGTGAGCTGCATGGAGGGGGAAGGAGCATACCACTGTCATCTCCAATCCATGACTGGCAATAACAGCAAGACTTCCCTGTGCATCTTTTCTCATCTTTGCAATGAGGAAGGCCAATGGTACATAGGGAATCTGCCTGCCACTGGACGGTGTGGTTTCAGGGAAGGGCTTTGAAAAGGGTTTCAGTCAGACCTTTAGTGGGGTGTACTGGTTAAACCGCCTTGGTTAGACTCTTAGTAGTACAGATTCCCTTCTCCTGTTCATGACTACATACAGGACAATATTATTCGTAACATATCTCTTTAAATTATTTATCTGCATGGGGACCAGTAATTATGCCCAAACTCAATCTTTATCTATAACAAATCGTAGAAACAAAAATTGTGGAATATTGATAGGCTAAAGTGTCAATGTGGTTTTCTTCACAGACCTGTAAGCAGCAGATCAGAAGAGGCAAATGAGCGATGATCACTTTGCTGGAGGTCTTGGACTGCAGCTTTTCCGACAGCTTGATGCACAGGTTTTCTGCACCTTATTTGAAAAAGTACAACACTGGAAAGTATTACAAGTGAACGTGCCTGCACATTGGGATGACATTTTTTTAACTGACAACTTTGATGGTTATTTCATCATGGAAGAATGGATATAACCAAACCGTTATACTGCTCTCTCTAGGAAAATCAAGTCAAATGAATTGTGCATTTCAAAAGCCCCTTAAGAGCAGAGCTACAATCTTTTGCACAGCCTCCTCTACTAAAACCTTTGATAGGACGCAACATATGATTAGCCTAAGTTTGCAACCTGAGTATTTTTGAATTTCAGAGCACTAAAATCTCTGATGGCTTTGGTGGCTTTAGTGATGGGTCAGCTAAGAAGCCATCAATGATTGGAAATTTACTTTAAAAACACTGAGTTTAATGACATCTGAAGCCATTCACAAATGAGCAGTGTAAGATGATACTCTGGGACCTGGGACCACTGTCTGACTACTGTTCTAATTATGAATATGATTCTTTATTCTTAAAGGTAACTTCCAAAGCTGTGATTGAACTTGACTGGACTTATGAATATACATTCATAGGACTGCAGTGTAATACTACCTCACAGGCATTCTGAAGTTTATACACATTGTATTTTTAAAAAGAATCCAACAAAAACATCAGTTAAAAACTATCCTCTAACAAGGGGAAAATAACATTCAGGCAAATATACCTTGTTCATCTTTCACAGCCCACACCATGAGATCTACGCAGGCTGCGTTAGCTTGGCAACGTAACTTCAGTGGATTCAGCTCATTGTGCAATCTGTCAACATCATGAAGGAGTTTCTGGAGCTCTGCCTGGCTGCTGTTGAACTGTTCCAGCACAAAATCATGAATTTCCTTCACAAAGGAGTTTGGGAGATCTAGGAGAGGAAAGAAAAGAAGTGTTCAAAATTCTGAAGGTGGCCACATTTGAAAGAAGAAAAAGAGAGGCAAGAAAGAAAATGTAAAATGTGATTAAATAGAACAGCATCTCTTTGAAACCAAATGCAGCATAGAGACTGGAGGTTTTCCACTTCTGTGACTCTCAACTGGGCAAATTAAGGTCAATTTAAAATTATAGTTGCAAAAGAAGCTAGAATCTGAGACCACAGTATTATTTTTCCAGGCTTGTTTTAACAAACCAGTTTTTAAAACTCCAGTTTCCTATATTCAGAGATAGTGAGAAACAGCAGTTTCTTTTAAAGCATAAGCAAAAGTTTAAGTCATTTTATGCAGCAGTAAACTATGGTCTCTGGTTATGTTTCAGCTGATCTACACTGACATGCATGAATCCTATTATCATTTTAATTCTCCTACATCACTAAAGAAATGAAAGCTTATTAATTCAATTTACACACCTTTCATGTAATACAACGTGTCTCTCAGCATCTTGAACTGGGCTACATACAGAGGATCGCTGAACATTTTGTAGAACAGTTCGGTGTGGGGATTTACCTAAAATGTATTGAAAAGAAAGAGGATAGTGGTTAATGATGGCATTCTGACAAATTAGTTCACAGACAAAATCCAAAATATCATAGGTCAAATATCATAACACAGAAATTTTCTTCAATATTAAAAGGTAAAGGTAGTCACTTGACATGAATGTCTAGTTGTAACCGACTGCAGGGGTGCAGTGCTCATCTCCGTTTCTAAGCCAAAGAGCCAGCGCTGTCCGAAGACTGCACCGAACACTGTTACTTTCCTACTGAGAAGTGGTACCTATCTACTTGTATTTGCCCATACTGTTGGCAGCTCAAAAAGCTTTAGGTATCAGATTTTCGGTACAGGTGGTCTAAGATGCAATGCTGCTGTTGTTACTATTATTATTAATGACATTATCATTTAATCTGCATGCCACTTGCTCCCATAGATGTGGTCAAGTAGCTCAGTATAATTCCAATCAGAGGAAAAAGTCTACTTTCATAATTATTTACATTTAAGCAACAGTCCCAACTTCAGCAACAACCCAGTAATTGTGAACTAACCAAATTTGTAGAAAGCAACTTTTCAGATAAAAAAAAGGATTAAAACAGTATACAGAGTAAACATGCTACCATTGCTAAAATATGTAGTTTTAACATTATGACTGTATTACTAATGCAGCAAATAACATTGAAAATTAAATATTTTGTGCATATTTTGGTTACAATTTCTGCTGAATGACATTCTGCCATTACTAATTTTTAGAATTCAGTCTAAGCCCTTCAATTCACAACAGTCCACAGTAAGATGGTCGCCTTACCAACTGTAATTTTGTGGTAAAAAGTTAACATACCTCAATAAGCTCAGTGACTACTGCATCTAAGGTTTTCAGAACAGAATCTCCAACAATCTGTTTAACCTAAATGACAAAACAAGCATTTTAAAGATTCTATTATAGCTTTTCTAGAATAAACACATTTGTTCAAGAGAAAGCCTCACTTGATGAAGAAGTGGGACCAACTTCCTAGTAAATATCATTCGGCTCTTGGACCAGAAGAATCTTGGTTAGTGCATCAAAATATAGCACTGAACTTAACAAAATATGTGAAGCTAGTAGCTGGAAGTTTTCATTTCTAGACCAGCAGTTACTGCATCCTATTGAATTTAGCAAGCGGTAGATAGGCTTCCACTAAAAGAACACATACAAAACCTAAGTAACTAGAAAGAGTCTCAGTATTTATTAGATTTATATGCCACCTTTTTGATGCAAAAGCTGTCAAGGAAATAAGAAGCAAATAGCCAAAAATGAGAAAGCAGTGGGGGAAAGATTATAAAGGCTTTGTTTGGAGCTTAACACACAGCTTTTACAGTTTTAACTGGTTTTAAATTGTCTTGTTCTAAGTGATGAACAATTTAAGATGCTTTTAGTCTGTGAAAATTTTGCTGTTTTAACATCTTCTAACGTGATTTTACTGTACGCCACCCTGAGATATTTGGATATAGGACAGGATATACATATTTAAATAAATAAATACCATGTTGTTGTTTTAAGAGAACACATAAAGAAATACCATGTTGAGCAGCTGGCGGAGCATTTCTAGTGGAATGCTGAACTCTTTGTTGCTAATGCCATTAAAGAGCGGAGAAACAGAGAAGCTGGAGCTGATCGTGGAGAAGTAATACTCTGGATCTACTGCACTCCCATCAGGCAGGTAGGACCCTATTTATTTAAGAAAAAACAGAAGAAGCAGCAGAAAATATTCCTGAGTTATTTTAGCACATTTCCGTATTGCCTATGTACTCCACAGGCCATTAAGAAAATACAATATTCACAGACAAAAGCACACTTGGTACTAAAAACCAGCAAACAGACTGAAGACCCTGGATATTCAGTTTACTTGGTTTCAAGACTGCAATATTCCCATAGATATGTAGAAGGGCTAGGGGGAATGAATATACTGTAATCGCAGACTAGACCCGCATCACTTGCGCTAACACACTTGCCTTCTACACATGCTGGCTGCAGAGAGTTACAGAGTTACAGAGAATACTTTCAGTGTTGCAGTCCCTACCAAAAAGAAGTAGGGCATATTGGGGTTGTCTTTAGGTGGCAGCTGATCTTTTTGGATGCTCTGTGCAAAGTGGGAATGGTTAGGGAAGTGGACTTTCTGCTGAATTGTGTGCCCTCCCCAAATACTGCTGTTACAGATTATTTGATACCACTGCTATGTCAGACACTTCAAGTCTGAGGTGGGGACACATTCCTTTTAAGGAGAAACTATAACCCAAGCAGTAAAGAGACATGGCAAAGGTTGACAAAGGGAAGCATCCATTTGCTAATTTCCTGCGTCTCATTCTTGAGAAACAGCAAGGCAAGAATTCATTTTATGGTCCACACATATGAACCCATCTAATTGAATGTCTTTCTGATGCAGCAATTAGTTTATTTTCCTACTGACATAACCTACACATTGTACATTTTGCTTAACAATGTCTCTGCTCTTTATTTGCAACTGCAAAAGGAAATTCAAAACCCCTTCCCTCTGGTTTGCAGTTTTGGTGAAGTACTGTACAATGCATTCTTGTTTAAAATTGCCCTCATTAATCTTCTAAACTATGTTTCAGCTACTACAATAAGCTCTTTGCAACTAAGCAACTAGGGGAGATGAAGGATTTTTTTAGACCTTCCGCCTGTGTATGCAGAGAATACATTTTGTTGTCTGATCATATCTGTTTTTGTTCCCCATAAGTTCAACGTAATTTCTTTACAAGTTAACATGCTTCGGGTTGTTGTTGTATCCTAGCTCTACATTTACATAATGCAAATAAACCCACAGTCCAGCAGGGCTTACTCTCAAATAGCTTACATCCAAACAGAATGTTCTAAACATATTAGCGGTGTGTTCATTAATTTTAAATTTTTATATAATAATCTAGATTCTATAAAGTTTTAAAATAAATGATGACTTTTGATTAGGGCATAATAAAGTTTTTGTACAAACTGGAGCATGTCCAGAGGAGGGTGACCAAAACTGTGAAGGGTCTGGTCACCATACCCCATGAGGAGATACTTGGAGAGCTGGGAATGTTTAGCCTGGAGAAATGACATGATAGCTCTGTTTAAATATTTGAAGGGGGTGTCATATTGAGGATGGAGCAAGCTTGTTTTATACTGCTCCAGAGAACAGGACCTGGAGCAATGTATTCAAAGTATTCCACCTCAATGTTAGGAGGAATTTCCTGACAGTAAAAGCTGTTCGAGAGTGAAACACAGTTCCTCGGAGAGTGGTGGATTCTCCTTCTTTGAAGGTCTTTAAACAGAGGCTGGATGGCCATTTGTTGGGGGGTGCTTTGGTTGTGTGTTCCTGCGTGGCAGAATGGGGTTGGACTGCATGGCCCTTGGGGGTCTCTTCCAACTCTATGACTTTATGATTGTGTGATTCTAACACCTGGAGCTAATCTAAAGACTTTATTATGCCCTAATCAAAACAATATATACCAGAGAGCAAAACTATACCTTCGAAGTACTGTACAGCAGTACCTCCAGGAGAACTGGGTGGAGGAATTCCACGCTCTGGACTGACCTGAAACAAGCAGAAAATAAAGTCAAGTATCACTTGGAGTTCACATTTTCATTCTGGGGAGGAGGGAGTCATGCATATTAAAATTATCAACAGAATTCTAAAGTAACAAATCTAAGGATCTCAGACCCAACATATAGCAACGTTTTAAAAATTGAGATCCAAGTACTGGCTGTGTGCCTAATAAATTTTGTTCAATCCAAGACTCCTTTCTTCATTGCTGCCTGTTTAGGGCATTGAAACATATCATAAAAGGTTAAAACATGATCTCTTTCCAAGGAGGCTGCTAGTATAGGAGAATGCCCCAATCCATATGATATTAGTGGGCAACCTAGCACAATACTTTCTACCGAACTGGCAGCAGGTCTCAGGCAGAGAATGGTCACTCGCATTACCTGCTACTTAATCTCCTTTTTAATTGGGCATAACACTAACTGAATCCAGAATCTTCTGGGGACAAAGCATGTGCATTTCCACCAAGTTAGAGGCCCTCTCTTAGTGGTCTTCTATGGCATTCAAAACAAGACATTTCAATTCAATAACAGCACATCTGTCTGACAGTTAAAACCAGTCCATGGTTCACAAAATTAGTTTCAGGCTGATTTTAGTCCAAGAATAAACAAACCTGTGTGATGCTGGATACGCTGCTGGTCTTTCTCTTTAAAGATCCTTCCTGACAGACCGTGAGTAAAGAGTTTGGAAGTATTGACCTGAAGTCATTAAAAGAGCGTCTTCGAATACCATCCAGCTCATTGGGGGCTCGAAGGGAATGTGGAGTAATTTTAGGAAAAAGTTTGGACAGGAGAGATTCTTCCGAGTTGCTGTAGCGTCCAAAGGCTCGAGAAATTCCAATGAGGCATGGCACAGCATATCTGCATAAATATTCTGGAAAGCAAAGGTAATATTTCATTTTCAAACTTCATTCTGTCCTATTTGCAACTGCTACACCCACTTTCTGAAATCACTACTGTCACTATGCCCCAATTCAGATGTAAAAGGAAACCAGCTTTCCCCATGTGCCAAAGCTGTGGCAAGCCCTGGAGTGACATGCTCGCCATTCTCTCTTGTGGCTGCAATGAGATGAGCAGCTTGGCATTTTAAACAAACCACCATTCCCTTTTGCATATGAATTAGAAGAAGCATTCAGAGAATTATCAAGATCAAACTGCAGTTTCAACTCTGCAGCCTGTGGCCAGACATAACAGTAAAACATGTGTTCAAAAGCAGAAGCATCCAATCTCTTTCACATGACCACAAATGTCAAAGAGTGAGTTAAAGGGCCATGGCAACCCAAGGGCCATGGCAACCCAACTGTATTTTGAAGATAGAGTAAGAAACAATAGTTTCCTATTATATTTGAAGTGAATCATATATCCATGGTATAAAGAAGTAAAATTAATCTCACTTAAAAACAACAAAACTCTGAACAGCCCTTTTTTGCATTTAAAGGCTGGCTACTGTATTAGTTATATTGGCTGGTTGCAGAATGAAGGTAACAGAAAGAAGAACAACTGAATTTTCCATTAGCTGTAATAAAAGTAGCACCACCTATTGGAAAAGCATCTCCAGTACCTTTGTCCTGGATCTGTGGAGATTGGCACATTCCCAGCAGCACTTGCATCACTTGTAATATTGCCTCTATAACCTACAACATTCAAGATGGGCACAGTTAAAATCTGCAGGTGTAAATGAAGCAAGAAACATATTTGTACAATTTATGACCTCATCGGAGTTGGGAGGAAGAGAAGTGGAAAGGACAGGAGTAACCCAGCCTTGAATCTATCAGAGTATGATTAAACTATTA
Organism: Sceloporus undulatus; assembly: GCF_019175285.1. NCBI lineage: Eukaryota > Metazoa > Chordata > Lepidosauria > Squamata > Phrynosomatidae > Sceloporus > Sceloporus undulatus. The sequence continues at coordinate 11,943,252 of NC_056531.1, forward strand.
TCTTTTTGAAAGAGAAGCAGATTCTGCATCAAGAAGGATTTCAGGATTGTTTTTCAAAAAACTGATGCTGATGTGACGCAGCACACAGAGATGACAGTGTCAGAATTCTTAACAAGTTAGCGAAACATTTTAATAAATTGGAACCCATGGCACTGTATGCTCCTTTTTTCCCCAATTAATTTTACCTGTTCTCTCAGAGATGCATCCCTGTAAGCCACATCTGACAATAAGGTCACCAAGCAGAAGCTGAAGTTTTCTGCAATTGGAAGCATGCCTAAAGATATAATAATAAACATAACAGGATTATGGCAAATCAGATGAACATCCATCAGAACGAACAATTCAATTGTAAAAACAAATGAAACTTTGGACTATGTGACTTGATAAACTACACTATCTTTCGCAGAGTTGGGTGTGGAAGCAGTGTGGGGAAGCAGGAGAGCAAGGACTGTGCAGTCCTAAGGCTTATTCTCAGCTCTATGAACTGTGATTTACCAGAATTTTTTTTTACAATGAAACCAGGCCTAAGTCTGCTCAGTATCGAATGGTACAGTCTATAAAAGTACATTAACAGGCATGTGCACACAGACAAAAATGTCATATTGTGGTTCCTGTTCTATAAGTAGTAAAGTATGCTCCCTTTAGATATGCTCCCAGATGTTTGAGAGTTACTTATCCATGTCCAACATCTGGTTCACTGGGAAGCCTGACCAAACGGCCAGGGACTGACTGCATCAATCTTTACTATGAAACAAGGACTGTGCCAGGGAACAGTAACTTACTCATACAATTGAGGAACAGTCTCAAGGGATTTGCTCATAGGGCAGTAGTTCCCACACAACAGAAAGGACACCTCTGTGAGCAACTGATCTGAAAGCACATGATAATATAAATCTTGCTGGAGCTAAGCTGATCTGCTCAGTGCCTGGATATGAAACTACCCTCAGTCTCCATGTTTGTCATCCTGAGATCCATGTAGGAAAGAGAAGAACTCAAGATAACAAAAATATAACAAACAATGATGGAATCAGTATGTTAAATAACAGCCAAAGCCAGAACACTGTGACTCACTCTAATGCAGTTACACCACACAAAGAAAAAACAGAATTGATAACTCCCACTTCTCAGGATGCAGTTCCTCTATCCTCTTGCAAAGAACTATGGCTAACTGAGATCATGAAGACTGTCTTCTAAGTAGACCCATATAGGCTCACACATTTATAACTAAACCCAGTGTTAGTGCCAACTAGAGTAGACCCACTGAAATCAATGAGATTTATTTTACTGGTGACTAAGAAGACCTATTTATTTTAATGAGTTTATTCTAGTTGGGACAGGGATTGGATTTAGCTAATACGAATTACATAAATTCCTAGGATTTAGTAAATTTACTCCAATTGAGACTAACAATTGGATTCAAGACATAGTCTCTTAACTACAGAAAGGTACCGACACCTGGGCGCAATGAAATTAAAATGTTACCTCGGCTTTTCCGTGAATTGCTTTCTTCTATCCATTGCACTTTAGGAATGCCTCTCAAGAGCCGGAGAAGATACGGAACAAGAGTATCTTTATGCTAGAATGGAAACAGAATATTTTGAAACAACACGAATTTAGATACAAGATATAGAGGAAAGGAAACAGCAATGTCTACAAACAGCAAGCAAAGGGAGTGGCGTGTAGACCACAGGCCTGGTTTCAAAAGCTGCTGCAACCAAGAGGAGGAGCCAAACTCAAATGAACATTTCATCCCAATGTCAGGAATGGAGCACAATTTGATGTGCTTTTGAGGAAACCAAGCCAAACTAAGTGTGATGATGGTAGACCTATTTGTTCAGACCCAGGCCTGTCTCGATCCTGTAGAAATCAAAATGACTACCTTCCTGATTCTGTAGAAATCAAAATATTTAGCTCTGATACTAGAGCCTAGCACATTGAGGGAAAGTCTCAGTCTACCACATCAGATACCTTGGGAAGCACCAGACAATACATTGTAGATAAAAGAAAAATTATATTAAATCAAAAATTATACCTGCAGGTCAGACTCAATTAGAAAAATTCCCAAGGCAATCACAGCATCTCTGCGACGTTCATCCAGCTGAAAGATCCCATGGATATCTACTGGGCACATGCAGAGCAGTTTTTGTACCTAAAGGGAGGAAAAGTGAAAAGCTTTAGCAGAGTGATAGACAGAACTGCTTGGGTTGTAAGCCGCCCTGAGTCCCAGTCCTGGGAGAAGGGTAGTATATAATAATAATAACAGTAGTAGTAGTAGTAGTAGTAGTAACACAGTACCCACACCCTGGGCAAGTTGCCCTCCTTGGACTGCTTAATAATTCCATCAAGCCTCTTCAGCAATGCTCCTCCCTTCCAGAGCATTTCTCCTGTTTATGAGGGTGGAAAGGGCCACGTGAAGCTCCTCTGTTTGCCCAGTACTTGCAGGTGCCATCATCTGAATTATGCCCATCCCACTTCCAACCTGCATACACTGAGGCCAATGTAATTCTGTCACTGGGAGCTGGCCTGGCAGCAGTGGCGAATGGAGCATCCAGCCTATACAGCTCTGCGCAACACTGTTCATATGAGAGGAATGAGGCCAGAATAGCAAAAAGAGTGGCACTAGCAGGTAGACGTGTCACAGGACCCAGCTGTCCTTCCCACTTCCGTCTCCCATTGAGCAGACACAGGGCTGAACAACCCTCCCCAAGCAGAAGGTTTGAAAGTCTGTGCACTGCCACCCAAAGCAATTTATCTCAAAGGAAAGTCCAAGAGTGCAGATAGGTGCACAGGATTGTTAGGAAGGCAAATGGGAAAGAATGGATTTATGGAAAGTTTGACAGAAAGAAACTAGAAAAACTGAGTGCACTGAGGGGAAATGGAAAAGTCAGTGGAAATAAAGGGGAGATACTGAATAATGTTCCCCCCATTTGTCTTCCCTTTCTTTTTTGATGCACAGGTTTGTGAGGCTGCAAGCTTCCAGGCAAGCCAATATTTGTTTTTACACAAGTGTAATACCATCATTGAGAGTCAGTGTTGTGTAGTGGTTTGAGCGTTGGTCTACAACACCAGGAGAACAGGGTTCAAATTCCCACTCGGCCATGGAAGCCCACTAAACATGGACAAGCAACACTCTCTCAGCCTCAGAGGACAAAGGGGCAAATCCTCTCTGAACAAATTCTGCCAAGAACATCCAGTGATAGGGTCGACGTAAGTCAGAAAAGACATGAAGACACATAACACAACAAACACCATTATAAGCCTTTGGTCATTATGACATGGCAAGCTACAAATCTAAAATGCAGGCCAATTCTCTCTCCCCCACCGCCTTCAGACTGAGAAGATAGTTGGTTCATGAAATGGACCATAACCTCAAGAAAGAACCATTTTCCTCCAGTCAGACTAAAGAATGTTTGCTGTCCTCTGAAAGTTCATACAGATATAAATTCCACAGACATCCATGGGGCTTGCCCACAGGTAAAGGTGTACAGGATTCCAGCCTGAAGTTCAAGTTACAAAGCCAGCCGCGGATGGAAACACCCACACATGGATGCTGCCATTGCTGGGATAATGCTTTCTGCATCCACAACATTGTGAAAGCATGCACTGTTTCTCAATAAGCTTTGTGCCTGTCGCTTTTAATCTTCACAATGCAACAGACTTACCTGCCAGACCTAAGCATTAAACTTCTTGCTCTCGCCCAACGTTCGGAACAGACTGTGTGAGTGACATTGCGCCAAGTGAAAAAACAACGTACACCCCCCTCACCAAGCACAAACGGGGCAGAAATGATGTCTGAATGATAAAGTGACTGATAGTGTAGTCCAGTGGTTCCCAAACTTTGGTCCTCCAGCTGTTTTGGCCTTCAGCTCCCAGAATTCTTGTTGACCAAGCTGTCTGGGGCTTCTGGGAGTTGAAATCCATAACATCTGGCTGACCAAAGTTTGAGAATCACTGGTTCAGTCCTTTGCAGATTTAATAGAAGTACATCCCACTAAGCCCAATAAGACTTACATATTTACTGCTTAATAAACACAGAATTGCAGCCCTAATTTCCTTAACATAGCAACAAATCTATTTGGGATTTAGTCCTAGGGTAGTCATGACTAATTTGCTCTCTCCATCCAAAGCCCTCAGTGTTGCACCAGTCACACAGAGCAAGCCTTTGTATGTTTACTTAGAAGGAAGTCCTACTGAGTTGAGTGGCATTTACTTATGAGCAAACATGCAAAGACTTGCTCTGGATATGTCTAGTTCAACGCAGCTGAACTAGAAACAGGCCCATGGGCATCAGACCACAGTGCCCATCAGCCCAGCCCGCCGCCATGCCCAACAATCACATTTTGTCTGGTATTTTGAGAATAGCTCTCCTGGCAGAATACCTCCTTCAAATGGTTTACAAAATTAACAACATAAATAATGGAAATATCATAGTTTTTTGTGGGTTTTTTGTGCTATGCGGCCATGTTCTAGAAGATTTTCTTCCTGACGTTTCGCCAGCATCTGTGGCTGGCATAGTGTGAAAACACCTCTCTTAGAAATCTCCAGGTCCTCCAGTGCAACTCTATAGTTGACATCTGCCAGAGGTTGATCACAGAATCATGCTGGAGGACCTTACAAATGCCCAGAGAAGTGTTTTCCCTGGGAACCTCTCCAGCACAACTTTATGGTCAATTTCCAACAGACCTGGACTGGAGGACTTAAGAGATTCCCCAGAGAGAACATATTAATCAAAACTGCAAATAATCAAATCAGCAAAAGTCAAAGCCGCAAATATGGAGGGCCAACTGTATTGGGTTGGAACATGACTGCACAGTTGGCATTAGCAGGGTATAGTCAGAGCTGAGTGGCAGTAGACAGATCAGGGAGGAACTCCTGTTGATGCTTCAGATATGACTGGATCTGACAAGATGGGGACTGTTTGGCGTGAACTTCAGTTTCAGCCATCATAGCCAATGGTGCATAATAACGCAGTCCAATACCATCCAGTCCAATTGCAGTCCAGTGTGTCACCCAGAAGGCCACACATGCCTCAACCCTGTGTTTAATGGGGTTATGATTTGGCGTGTAAACTGAATAATCATATATCCTCATGTCTGTCTGGGCTAAGAAAAAATGGGCAAAGCCTCTGGGGTTTCATAGTCCACCCTGAAATGTGGGCAGGCTAACTCTGGTCCAAAACACCCTGCAGAAATCATCCCGTTTGAGAGCACCTGAACTGCCCGGGCTCAGTGCTGGGGAATTCTGGGAACAGTAGTTCTGGGAGACATTGAGCCTTCTGTCAGAGAGCTCTGGGGCTACAATAAAGTACAGTTCTCAGGACTCCCTGCACTATAAAGCAGTCCCAAACTGGATTATTTCTGCAGTGTGTTTTGGACCTCAGCTGAAAAGAAAGCCCAGGCTCAAGTGCGGGAACATCCTTGCACAGCAAGAAGCTTGCCAAGTCTGTCAAATCTTCAGGGAGCTAGCAGGTGGCTCCTAGCCAAGCTGACACACTTGGTGATCTGGAAGGCAGAAGGAAACACCAAGGCTTTTTCACGGGACACAATTCCAGCTCTAGGACTCCTTGGATTGGCACTTTCAGTCTAAAAACACACTGCAGAAATTATCCAGTTTGAGAGTGCTTGAACGGCCCTGGCTCAGTGCTGGGGAATCCGGGGAATGGTAGCCTGTTGGGGCTCCAGAGCTCTCTCTGGCAGTGAAGGCTAAATGTCTCACCAAACTACAGTGCCCAGAATCCCCTAGCATTGAGCCAGGGCAGTTGAAGCAGTCTCAAACTGGATTATTTCTGCAGTGTGTTTTGACCCTTTAGGGAAGGGGGGTTAGACTTCTCACCCACAGAGCTGAGGTGACCTCACCACACTAGAAACCCCAGGATTCCCAAGGTTGCCATGGCAATTAAAGTGAAATCATAGTGCTATAACTGTGTGGTGGGAAAGGGCTCCCCATGGGCTAGAAAGCAGAGCGTCACTCTGTCCAGTTAACTCAAAACACACTGCAGAAATAATCCACTTTGAAGCCGCTTGAACCGCCCTGGCTCAATGCTAAGGAATTCTGGGAGCTCTCTGACAGAGAAGGCTCAATGTCTCACAAAACTACAGTTCCCAGGATTCCCCAGCATTGTGCCAGGGCAGTTAAAGCCGTCTCAAACAGGAAGATTTCTCCCGTGTGTTTTGGACCTTAGTTGTTTCTCACATTCTCAATCTAAGACTCATCCAGTGTCTTCAACTACAACTCCCATCAGCCACACAAATCTCAACAACGTTTCCCCATAATCATTGACTGCCGCAACTGTTAAGTCTCAGGATTATTATTAAGTTATTGTTTTAATTTAGGTTAAAAAAAAATCAAAGGAAAGCACAGCTTTTAAAGCTCAGGAATCCTAACATTGCCATTTCACTGTGATTTAGAAGGACAACTGGGTCTCAGGATCATTATTAGAAACGTTACATAATAATAGCCAGTTTCTTGTTGATGCTCATGGTAAATGGTGAGGACATCTTTTCTGTCAAACTGAACACCCCAGAAGAAAGCAGTCCTAACTCTTACGGCCGACGGAATACAAGCAACGTGAAATAGGAGTAACACATCTATTTGGAGGCCTAGCACTCCCAGTGAAAAAAGGAGGAGGAAAAAGGATGAAATCAATGTTATTTTGAACTGAAAAGCAACCACCACCCTCCAGACACTTGTCCAAGTCTAATGATGTTGTGTGCCCTTCAAGTCATTTCCGACTTACGGTGACCCTGTCACAGGGTTTTCATGGCCAGATATTAGTAGTAGTAGTAGTAGTACACTTGTCCCTCTATATTTGTTAGGGTTAGGGGGCACCAGACCCCTGTGAATATGAGAAAACTGCAAATAACAAAAACGCCATGTTATTACCTGAGAGGACCCCTCTCTAGGCATCTCTAGGTCCTCCAGCGCAACTCTGTGGTCAACGTCTGACAGACACTGAAGGAGCTACAAATGCCTAGTAGAGTGTCCTCTCTAGGAATCTCTAGGTCCTCCAGTGCAACTCTAGTCAATGTCCAACAGACACTAAGCATAGCACTGCGTTGGAGGAGCTACGAGGGCCTAGCAGAGTAGTCTCTCTAGGAATCTCTAGGTCTTTCAGTGCGATTTTTAGTGCAAGTTGACCATAGAGCTGCACTGGAGGACCTAGATGTTCCTAGAGAGAACATATGAATCAAATCTGCAAATATCAAAGCTGCCAATATGAAGGGATGAATGTATTTTATTTTATTGTTTTATAATAATAATAATAATAATAATAATAAATAAGCAATTCCGCTGGGGCTGAGAGAGTGCGATTCAGCCAAAACCACTGTGGGCTTTCAAGGCCGAGTGAGGATTTGAACCCATGTCTCTGGAGTCCCAGTCCAACACCCAAACCTTGCCATTATGCCTATTGGTTGGTGTCATCTCAGACAAGGAGGACAAGGCTTCAAAGCCCAAGCGATACACAGAGTAATGAAATAGTCAGATTATACAATAAGAAGGGAGTGCGTCAGCGCTGGTCCGAAATGCACTGCAGAAACCATCCAGTTTGACAGCGCTTGGACTGCCGTGGCTCAATGCTAGGGAATCCTGGGGACTGTAGTTTGCTGCGGCACCAGAGCTCTCCGACCCAGAAAGCGAAGCGTCTCACAAAACTACAGTTCCCAGAATCCCCTCGCATTGAGCCAGGGCAGTTCAAGCGCTCTCCAACTGGAGGGTTTCGGCAGTGTGCTTTGGCCCACTATAGAAGTAATAAGGTTTGGCACCACTTTAACTGCCAGGGCTCCCTCTCACAGAACCTGAGGAGCTTCCCGCCCTTGGCAGGAACTACAAATCCCAGGCTTCCCTCGGAAGGCGTCCGAGCCCCTCCAAGTGGCGCTAAGATGGGTTCTCCCGAGGGACTGTGAGGGAAGGCTGAGGGACTCTTGGCTGCTGAAGACACGCGTCAACCGTCACGTGGGAAGGCGGGCAACCCGGGCCGGAGCGAGTGGCACCTGTCAAGGCCCTCAGGGTTGGGCTCCACTTCCACAACCGCACAGGCTTCCCCTCCGGGCGGCCCTTTTTTACCTTCTCCAGCGGCGCGGGTCTCTGGACGGCCAGCGAGCGGGCGAGGGACAGCACCGTGTTGAAGTAGAAGCCCCGCGAGGCTCCGGGGCTGCTGGGTTTCTCCGAGCGGGCCGCCGTCACCGCTGCTGCAGTGGCGGCGGCCGCCGTAGCCACGGCCAGAGCCGACATTTTGGGAAGGAGGACAAGCCCGCCGCTCCTGAAACCACTGCCGCCGCCGCGCCGCTTCGGGCGCTCCCTCAGAATGTCATTTGTGCCCTCGCTCCGCCCCTCGGCGCTGCTGGCCCCGCCCCCCGTGGCTCTTCTCGCGAGAAGCCCAAGGCTTTCAAAGAGTTCTCGGCCTCACCCCCCCCCAACTCCCGCCCTTCTTCTCGCGAGAGCTCTGACTCCTCCCTGACAGAGCTCTCGGCCGCTGCCGCTCTGCTGACGTCATCCCGCTTGCCGCCACTGTGCCGTCCCTTTGACCAAGCGTTTGTTGGGGCCCCAGAGCGCTCTGTCAGAGAAGGTTCAAAAAAGGCTGCTAGGGAATTCTGGGAATTGGAGTTTTGGGAGGGAGCGACGAAAACAAATGACAGGACGTGCCCAGAGGGAAACCATGCTTGCCCATAGAGGAACATTGGAGAATCTTTGCCCATAGGGATACATTGGAGAACACTTGCCCATATCAACTCCAATTCCCAGAGTTCCCTAGCGCTGAGCCCAGGGCAGGTGAAGCGGTTTCAAACTGGGGGTTTTCTGCAGGTGTTTGGGTTGGGAGCATAGTCTCAAAGATGCTGCAAGACGCTCTTGCATACTGATACAGTATCCCACACTCAGACGGCTAGCTCTCGGAATTTGATCCTTTCAGTATTTTTTCCCCTTGGACTTCAACTCCCAGAAGGCCCAGCAACCTTGCGTCTCCGCCTTTCGGAGGTTTGTAACTCTAGCGCTCAGAATTCCTGACTGCTGGGGCTTTTGGGAGTTGCAGTCCAAAACAGCCGGAGACACAAAGCTTGGGAACCACATAATATGCGCTTCGCTGTAGCAATACATGCCCAATAGGCAGCCTAGCCAATGGAAGCGGCGCGGTGCGGCACGTGACCAAGAGGGTACCGCCCACTTCGTGGCTTCTTATAAAACCCGGGCGCGACCACTTCCTGGCGTGGTCTCATTTGCCCCCCTCTTGGAACGCCATAGAAGCCCTTCCCTGTAATGAAACCACCTCAAGTCCACTTCCCCCCCACTCTTCAAGTTGGGATGTTTTGGTCCAGAAAACGGAAATGACGACATTGGCATATTATTTCCCCCCCAGCCTCAGAAGCGTTGGTACGTTCCAGGCGCGTCCATTTTGGGTCCCTCCCCGTTTTCCCTCAGCGATGGTTTAGACCGGCGTCACCTTCGCTCCTGACAGGAAGCAGAGAAGGAAGGCAGGCAGGAGCGGGCGAAGAGGCGGCTGGTGAGTGACTGAGCTGAGGCGAGGACCCCATGTATGGCTGCGTCCGCACTGGAGAAATAACCCCGCTTCGACAGCGCTTGAACTGCTTTGGCTCAAGGCTAGGGAATTCTGGCAATGGTCAAAGGGGCTACAAGGCCTCTCTACAGACTGGCTTTGGATCCTCTAGAGCAGTGGTGCCATAACTCTGCTCTATAAGGGAATTGTGGACTTCAGCTCCCAGAATCCCAAGCTATTGACCAAGGTGGCTGAGGCTTCTGGGAGCTGGAGTCCACAATCCTCTTCAAGGGCACCGTTGGGGGACCACTGCTCTCAAGGAGTCAACGACATAGCTGTGTGAGTCTACGGAGAGCTCCTGTGGCCCCTTTGAGACTGACTGGAAGAAACTGGTTGGCAGCAGGGGCTTCCCTAGGCTTCGGTCTCCTTCCTCAGGTGCCTTTGGGTCTGAGGATCTCAGATGAACTGGGAGCAAAGGCACCTGAGGAAGGAGACTGAAGCCTAGGAAGGCTCCTGCTGCCAACTGCTTTCTTTAGTTAGGCTCAAAGATGCCACAAGAGCTCTCTACAGACTGATTTGACAGATTAACATGGCTATAGCTTTGAGCACAGTTTGGGGACCTAGATATTTATTATGCTGTGGTCTCCTTTGAGGAAACAGCGGCATGTAAATCATGATCTGGCTTTGTCACACTCTCGCATCCTGGCGCTGGAGGAGGTAGGGATCATGTGACCCTCAAAGTATTTTGTGGACTCCAGTTCCCATCAGCCCTAGCCTGCCTTGCCAAAGGTGAGGAGTCATGAGAGTTGTAATCCTACAACCTTTGATGGGCCACACACATTACCCCATCCATGTTAATGGATCTTACGGAGGATCACATATCATGCCGTCTAGGTCAAGCCCCAAAGCTGGTAAGTATCTTAGTTAAATGTGGAGAAGGAAGCACAGTATGCTTTGGAAAGAACAACTTCATCTTCAGAGGAGGAATTGCCACAGTGCAATGGACAGGTCATCCTGAGTCAAAGAATAACTGGGGATTAATCACAAACGTTGGCTTGCGTTCCCTTCAAGGAGTGCTGTGACTTCCTTTGATAGTGAGTGCCCTTTGACATTTACAACCTGTGCTGAGCAAGGATTTACACAGTTGTGTAGCATTGGTGTGGTATAGTGGCGTTTGAATGTCGGACTCCAGGACCCAAGAGTTTGAATCCTTGCTCATCCATGGAAACCCACTAAGAGGGCAACAACAAGCCACCTTGGAAGAAATCTTGCCAAGAAAACCCTAGGTCCTAGCTATTGTCTGGGGCAATTTCCTAGAAGATGCTGTGAAACGAAACTGACCTAGCCTGGTTTTTCAGGCTATGTGGCCATGTTCTAGAAGAGTCACCGTGTATCAGAACTGATAGGCGACACAACAGTTGCGTAAAGGAAAATGGGGCTGACATCCAGGGAGAAAGGTGGAGTATAAGTTAAACAGATCAAATTGAAGGAGACTGTTGACAGTGCGGCTAGAACAAGGAGTCCTTTCCTTCTTGTAAGGCTCACCTTGCAATGCTGGAACACTGGTTATGTCAACACACCTTAAGGATGGTTTGATTCCTAATGACTTAAATCTAACAATCTCTTTTCCCCCTGTTTTTCAAGCAAGTTGGGGGGAAATGTGAAGCTTGACCTTTCCAAGTGCTGGTCCGTTTAAACAGAAAGCTGAGGGACAGGTCTATCGTCACACAGGTATATATTGAAAAGCCAAAGAGGGTTGGCTTTACCTTTAGGGAAAGTAGGGTCACCTCCTCAGGCAGCTGATGTGGGTGCTCTGAAAGGGCCACAAATGAGAGCTGTTTATTAGAACCTTATTGTACTTTTACTGCCAGGGAGAGGAAAGGACTTTGTGGGCATATTTTGTCTCCGGTGCCCAAACAACTTGGATGGCCCTGGGTACTGTGCATCTTGATGTGGGTGAGGGGAACTATAGCACTCCAGCTGTCAGCTAAATGTGAAGCCAAAGGCTTTCATGGCCAGCACTTTTTACAAAGGACCACTCTTGGAGCGCAGGCATGCAGCTTCCAAAAACATTGCCACAGATGACTGGAGCAGATGAGCCAAGTCATGTGTACAGAGGAAGGCAAGAATGTTTTGGAGTTCTTGGAGTTTCTTTTCATCTTCTGACCAGAGAAACTGCTTACCCTTTTGCCGCCTCTGGAGAATATTACTTGACAATGTAAAGAAAGGCAGAACAATACTATGTTCTGGTGGTTTGGGGCTGGGAGAGGAAGTTGTAATTGGCAGTCATTCTTTATGGAACGGTGTGAGTGTGTATTCCAGTGAACCACTTGAACGTCTGTGTAAAGTTTACAAAGAAATTGCTTTTTCTCCCCCTCCAGAGTTTGACTTTCCTGTCTCATGAATGCTGCCTGTCTCTGATATGAAGGAACGGATCTGAGTCTGGAGAATATCAGTGGAATCCCAATCTACCTTTGTTGTCTGTATTCATACGTTGTTGTTTTTTAAAAACCTGCAATTGAAGCTGCAATTATGTCAGCCTATACAAAAAGTTACAATCCTTTTGATGAAGATGAGGACGAAGATCTTAAGCCAGTAAAGTGGAATGAAAGTAATGAGCCTGCCATGGGAGGCACTGATAGACAAAGCTACCTCCAGCAAGAAGTCCTAAGACGAACCAAGGCCACAGTGGATAGCACAAATAACTCACTGTCCCTCATTTATGAGTCTGAACATGTTGGAGTAGCTATGTCTGAGGTAAGCAAGACTCCACATATATCTATATATCTATATATCTATATCTATATATATATATATATATGGCTGTGTAAGTATATGTCAAGCCTAAATAGATTGAAAGCACTAGGAGACCACCACAATCCCAGGTGCTGTAGGCTGTATTTCAGAAAAAGGCAATGGCAAACCATCTTTGAGCATTTCTTGCCTAAGAAAACCTTACGAATTCATGGGTCTGCCATAGGTTGACTTCAAGATGTGCGCACACACCTATATTTCAGTGCAAGTGCTTTGTCTAAGTATTTGCTGACAATTGCCTTGTTCTGAAATAATATATCTTTAAAACGAACCCTTGATCTTGATTGTATGTCATCTGGGATGGGGAAATTGTGGCCCTCTGGATATTGTTAGATGCAGCTACCATTATACTTGACTCTTGGCTGTGCTGGCTAGATTGATGGGGATTGCAGTCCAGGGTAATGTATACAGAATAAGGAAAAATAGTGTCTATTTAATAAAGCTGTTTGACCTATAATGCATCCTTCTATTTAACAATTTAGCTGTTAGTCACTGCCAGCCAGAAAGTCCATGCCCCAAAATGGACAGGCCGATGTGTGGCAGGGAGAGAATCCCTTCTCCATTGGTCTCTTGGGTAAAACGTATTTTTTCCTGGGCTGTTAGGAATCTAGTAACTTATCTTGCCTGGCAGCCCTACTAGAAATTCAGGATACTAGCAAGCTATTAAAAATATTTGTAGGCTAGTAACTTCAGTACATTTGACTTGTAGGAGTGCTGTAACATTACTTTATATTTCTAAATAGTTTTAATTCTAGAGGTATTTACATGCAACGAAAGGTTTCAGAGCAGTGTGGGTGAAATGGTTTCTAAATCATGGGTATGCATGCTGAAGGTCCCAGTTTTAATTCCCAGAATGTCCAAGTATGGCTGGGCAAGATTTCTGGTCTGAAATCATGAGTAGCCACTGCCAGTCAATGCCATCAGCGCTGGATAAGAGGAACCAGTGGCCTGACTCAGTATAAAGCTCCTTAATTCTCATGAAATGAGAAACTGAAAGAGTGCCAGCTCATACAAATCAATAAGATATTTTTTTTTTTTGCTAAGAATTTATGCAAGCCCAGGTGGTATTTCAAATATAATGAAAACATTTTTGCATTTTTTCATAGATGTGACTGCAAAGGGTTTCATATCTGTACAGTGGGAAAGCCACAAATACAGCTCACATTTGAAGTAAACTGTTTTGTTTTCTGAGGGCTCAAGTTAAACCTCCAAAGTACCTTTTTTCATTACTTGATATCACAAGCACACCTTATCTCAAGGAATGTTTGATCGTAGGAGGGCAAGCTGGTGTATGGCACTGCAGCCTTTTTCTTTCACATGTCGCTCTAAATCTGATCTGCCAAATGTTTCCTACAGTGACGTAAGCATTTTGTAAAAATGGTCAGTGTTAGCAGGAATTCACCATGCCCCATTCTCAACATCATTTTATCTTTATTATGTCTTCTAAATTATTTTATACTGTTTTAAGTTATGGGTATCTTTACTTTTTTTAATTGTATCATCAGGTTTTCATTTGTATCTTGTTTAAACCTTTTTGTAAGCTGCCTTGGATCCCTTATTGGGGTATAAATTGCTGGTAAACAAAGAAACAAATGAATATATAATATTTGATGCATGAATTATATTTATACTCTATAAATTATATTTGTGCCCTTTAATGCTGTAGAAGTACAAAAACTAGCTATTTGGTACACCCCTCCTTTGGTCGTCCAACACTGCGTTGCAACTTTCTGAAGAAATGTGGAAAATAATGCTAACTTCAGTACAATTCTTGGAAAGTGATTCTTTGGCGAGTTTTAATATTTACATCCCCTTTCTTCAGCCCTTTAAAGAAACTTATATTTTTTTCTGTAGGAGCTTACCCGGCAGGGTGAGGTACTGAAGCGCACTGAACGCATGGTGGACAAGATGGATCAAGATTTAAAAACAAGCCAGAGACACATCAACAGCATCAAGAGTGTGTTTGGTGGCTTCGTAAATTATTTCAAAGCCAAGCCTCAAGAGATCAAACCTGAACCAAATGTGGCCTCTGAGTACCAAGGAAGCAACAAGTAAGCAACTCAAAGGGAGCTAGGAATTATGTGGAATTTGATTGAAATTTGTGAATCTGAACAAAATCAGGTGTGCAGTCCTGGGATGCAGTTTTGCAGTGATGCTTACACCTCCATCTTCAAGATGGTAATCTTTTTTCAAGGGAACCAGGAAAGTTCTACCTTAATCACAGTAGCCTTGTTCATACTTTGTAAGTCAGAAATGATGTGAATTCAGGTGAATTAGGGCTTGTGGTGCACCAGCAGCATTTGCCACATCTTGCCTCGTAGAAGTAGCTAAACAAACCAGAAATCCTCCTAAAGGTGGGAAGACCTAGAAAAATGCTGGGAAATTTTGGAGAATTTTTTTTTGAGGGGGGGAATGATGTCTTTGCTAAGTTTTCATGAATCTGTTTTCGGTTCTGTTAAGGTCAGGGAGAAGAATGAACCTAAACGAACAGTGGATATTGACTTCATTGACTGTTTCATTTTTCCTCACAAAATAAGAAATGAGTTTGAGAGAGTGCAGAAAAGAAAGAATTTTTTTAAATAAACAAAACATTGCTGCCAATACAGCACTTAGTACTATACCTATTTTTCTCTCCAGGTTAAAAGAAGCCATGTCTGTCAGTAAAGAACAGGAGTCAAAGTACCAGGAGAGCCATCCCAATCTGCGGAAGCTGGATAATTCAGGTTGGTTTAATCCATGCCTGTCAACACAGGCTGCGCATCTAGGGGGTATGTCCTATGTGCTACCTGTCTCTCTACAGCTGCTGCTTCTTTCACCATACCAACCTGAACACACTCAGTTTTGTCTGTTTTGGAAGTTTAGCAGGGCAGGGTTAATATTTGGAGGTGCACAATTAAGTAACGCCAGGGATCTCCATGGAAGGTAAGGAAACAATCCTGCCTGAAACCCTGGAGAGCTGCTGCCCGTCAGAGTTGACATCACTGGACTAGACATACCAATCGTGTGACTCAGTGTAAGGCAGCTTCCTGTGAGTCAGTCGATCTCTGATGAAGCACAACACTAAAAACGGATTGTTAATTAAAGCAGTACATATTTTGATTATCGTGTGGCGATGTCCTTTAATTGGTCAACAATATACATAGTCTACAAAGGAAGTCTTCATGGACAGGTGGTCTGATTGTGAACATTAGAGATGTGGGAGTAATGGCAGATGTTATTTTTGCTTTTTACTGGGCAACATTGTCTTTTAATAGCCCTGAGGTTACAAGTGTATGCATAGTATTTGGCACGCTTGAAAGAAAAGGTTGCTCTGTCCAATTCCTACTACAAACAAAGTTAATTATTAGCAATTATGGGTTTCATTATTTCAGTAATGCTTGGTTGCCATGAGGCGTGTGTCCTGTATGGCTTTTAGAACCAGTGCTTGGTAAATATCTAAAAGTCTGCATCATCTTTCTTCCTCACCAGAGTACAGTTCCAGTGGAACTAATTCAGATTCTTCATTCCAAACTGATAGCTACCCCAAGAATCAGCATCTTCGAGCTTATCACCAGCAAGTTGATCGCAATTTAGGTAAACTGTAACAGCCTGGGCTTCCTAATGCTTAATCTCTAGTTTTTAACCCTAAAAAGAAGTATTGCTGACTTCTCAGGTGGGAAGTGGGGATTATTTCTAGGGACAAAGGAGCATTTTTTTTCTCATTCTACAGAATGAGAAGATGGGAAATAATGACAACTTCAGCTTGTTCCCTCCTCCCATCAGAAAGATCCCATTATGTGACCATTCCATTCTGTAAATGGAATGGTCACATAATGGGACCTCTGCAATTGTTGGCAGATCATGAGTGAGCGGTGGGATCTGCTGTATGTATTCTCCAGCAAAATTGTCAACCAAATCAGAAATAAACCTAGAAGTAGGTGTGGTTGCATTGTAACAGTGATCCCTCCCCAAATCATACTCCAGAAGTCACATTTTCATCCCAAAAATCAATTGGATGAGGTGAAGTCAGTGTGCTGCCTCCATAAAGGCCAATGATAATGAGCCAGAAGTAGTTCGGAAACAGCAGAATGTACTGTCGTCAGGTGTGTATCTGTACACTTTATGAATCTCAGAGCAAAAGCTGTATTAGTCTGATTCAAACAGCAGGATCCTGCAGCATCTTAATTTTACTATGACATAAGCTTTTGCAGGTGAGAGTCTGAGTTAAATTGACCTTCACTGTCTTAAGACTGCTGTCTTCCAGCTATGTTGGACTAAATGCCATGTTTCCTACCAGTTGGCTTGGAGTGATGGGAGTTGTGGCTCCAAATATGGAGGATATTAGGTTGGAAAAGGTAGCCTTAGGTCTTTCAAGACATTAAAGTGAGCATATCCACATAACTCCTCCTCAGTTCAGGAAATGAACAGGACTATATTTGTGATGAACTGTTTCTTAGAGAAGCTGGTGTTCCCTTTCTGCTGTTAATCTTGCTACCTTTTTGTTTGGCCTCTTGCAGACGAAATGTCCTCTGGCCTGGGTCGCCTGAAGAACCTCGCTCTTGGCTTGCAGTCTGAAATTGAGGTGCAAGATGAAATCCTGGATCGCCTCACCACCAAAGTGGACACGCTGGACATCAATATTAAAAGCACGGACAAAAAACTCAAGGAGCTTTAAGGAGTTCCAAATTCTCAATTCCATGTTGAAACTCAGCGTATTTTATACAGCTGTCTGTTGTTTTGCTGTCTGGGAATCTACCAGCATAAGGAAATGGCATATGTGACTCTCTTGCCTTGTAATTAAAACGGAATAACCTTAAGTGCAATCTGGAAGATTTAAGCCACCTTCTTTTATGTGTATAAGGGCAGTTTTATGGATATCCTATTTGAGCTTCTGATTTCAGTGTAACCATCGCAGTTCTGGACACTTTTAAGATGCTCTTTGGCCTTTAATTGTGGCAGGTGTTCAATAAGATGGTTATTGCCTGTTTCACGAGGAGTGTTACTCATTCCTCACTCTTAAATGTTAAACACTGTAGGCTATAAATTGCAGAGTAGCTCTTCAGTTACTTGTTCAGCAGCAAGGAACTTTTGGAGCACCCTGTCAGAGATAGTGGTTTGGAAGCAAAGCAACAGAAGTAAGCAAACACTTGTTCCAGTAGTCTTTCTCCTCTGATACAATCAGCAAGGCCCAATATGATTAACTTTATAATTTTTTTAAAAAAAGGTTTACATTGATACAGGGGGACATCTGATATTTTAATGCTTCTGTTTGTAAATAGAATGAATGACGGTGTTACTTGAGTGCCCAGCTTTAGAACTTCTCTTACTGCCCCATGCCAAAGGCAAACTGCTTCTGCAGCTGGCTTTCGTTTAAAAAACAGTCTGTGAGCTGGCATCCAGGGATACCTTTGTGATCTGGGCACACATAAAATAACTGAATACTGGCCAATAGCTAGAGGTCACCAGCTTTATAATTGGAGATGGTATTGGGGATTATTATTATTAAACTTTATTTATATAGTGTTGTAGATTTATGGGATGTTTCTGGTCTCCCATTGCTAAAGTGGATACCCTCCTGTTCCATAACTAATTGGTATATAAATTCTGCAGCATAGATCTCTATGTACAGTGTAAATCCTCTCTTCTTTCTCTTCAATCCATGTGATTAGTTCTCTGTTTACCAAATACGAAGACAGCTTTTAAAACTGCCCTTACTGACGAATACCAGCTCTTAAATCCATCTGGCGATTCATAGGTGAAATAAGGAATTATTGGAAATTGCAATAATTAAAATAATTGCCTCTGTCATATATGTTATTGGTCATCAAGTACCAACTGTGCATGGCAGAGTTTCAATTACAAGAGTATGCCTTTCTGCTGACTTTGGCTTTGACTCCTCTCTTAATTCCTTGGAAACTTGGCAGAAGTCTGTCAGTACTACAGTATCAACAGATCAGCACTGTCAGGTCTGTTGCTGTAGTTCTTTCTTAATTTGCTTCTCATAGTTGAGTGGCTTATTCAGTGCCAATAAGTTGTAAGAAATATATGTGCCTTCTGACAAGGAATCATACTTCAGAAGGTCAAGAGCAGGGGATAATAGCTATTTACTCCTTTTTCAGCATGTAGGGACATTAATGTTGGTAATTCTTTTACAGATGCAGGATTTGCACACACATCTGCTTCATCAGAATAAGAGAAACATCTCTTTCAGAGTTAACACTGTCAGTTTGTCTTAAATCAGGGTGGGCAAACTCTAGCCTCCCCAAGATGTCATTGGATTGCAGTTTCAGCATACTTCACCATTGGTTATTCGACCTAATGCTGATGGAAGTTGCCGTGTAGCTGCATCCAGAGGGCTATCTAAAATATTTACTGGCTGGTTGAAGGATAACAGTGACTTAAGCATTTCAGGTATGTTTTTATAGCTAATTTTTACAAAACTGCCAGCTAGCATTTGACTTCACAAGCTACGCTTCACTTGCTACTCTTCACATAATCTATAAAAAGAACTCATGTTGTCAAGGGTGTCCTTGTCTGCGGTGTTGGCAATGGGTGGCTTTCTTAAATGGAAGAGAGACCTTTGGAAAAGACTGGTGATGGTTATGACTTTAATTTTCTTCTTGTCGCGAGGATTGCTGTGGTGTAGTTGCCAAGGAAGAAAGGCAAAAATAAAACTTCCCCTTCTCACATTAAGCCGCCTTGGTTGCTTTTCTTCAATGGGCAGGCTCAGAAAAAAGATACCGATAGATATTCCCTGCATCATAATTGCCTTTTGGAACTGTTTCCCAAATAAAACTGTTGTCTTTGCTCCACTTTCTACGTTGCTTTGACTCTGGCTTTTCAACTCAATTCTCCACTTTACTCCAGTTTCAGCTACTTTCAACATCTACTTCTATTTGGGATATACAGTAAGACTCCTGTATCTATGGGGGATAGATTCCTGGACTTCCCATTAATATGCTAAACTGCAGATAATAGCAATTTTTTTTTCAATGAGAAAATAATAAGAGAGGCTGTAGGGTGTAGGCCTTCCCTAATGCGGGTAAGCAAAACCGCAGCTACCAGGGGTCTTACTGTACTGATGGGGCTTTTCTGTGGCATTCTTTTTTCTGTTAGGATTTGTGTATGCTCCGTGGAGACACTGTACTGTGTCTTCAATGGTCTGCTCTTGCAAAAAGCAAACTTGAATTAACACAAGGGAAAATGCAAGGTTGTTTTGCAATAATGATGCAGTTACTTAGTGTCCAGCTAAGATGGCTGTTTTATGAAAAGAGATGTGATGAAGAAACTGGCATTTATCCCTTTAAAAAATGTGAATTCAGATATTGCTGAAAGCTTTGTTTTTCTACTATTTTGTATAGTACTTTCTATTGGTTAATTTCTCTTTAATATAGCTTTAAAGAGCAACCAAGTAGGATCTGTTGGGAAACTATGTTAAACTGCATCACTCCCTAAACTGGAACAAATGTTGTTTGAAGGCATACTAGCAGTGTTTCTATACAAATGGATCTTGAGTCCACAAAAACTTATGCTGCAAACTTCTTTGTCTCAGTCTAATAGGTGCTACAATATCTCTTTGTAGATTGATACAGACTAATGTGGCTATGTCTTTGAAAATGAAAGTCAAAGTAGCCATGATTCAGCAGACTGCAGGTTGTAGGGGGCATGTGTAAAGTCCATGGATTTCTGCCCTGGTTCTCACAGGGTTTGAAGAGACTTGGTCTAGATCAGTGGTCCCCAAACTTTGGTCCTTCAGGTGTTTTGGACCTCCTCTCCCAGAAGCCCTAGCTAACTTGGCCAATAGTAAAAAATCCTGGGAGCTGGAGTCCAAAACATCTGGAGGACCACAGTTTGAGAATCACTATCTATGAACATAAGGTCCCACATCTCAAATGTCTTCTCGAATTGCTCATTTTCTTTGTGCAGGCAGTTCTCCCTTTTGTTGTGTAGAAGAGTGTTCAAACACGTAACTTCCGCTTAAAGTCTAGCATGGTATAGTCCAGTCAAGATAAGAGCTAGCCATTTATAGCATGCTTCTGAGGTGGTTTCTTCAGAAAGCGTTCGCATGTGTTGAGCCCATTTCCATAGTACTGTATGTACTCTTCACAGCTCGGTTCCTATGACATCTCCGTTTTGGTTGACTGTGCACAGTCTGATACTGAAGAGACAAGAGGGTGCCTTTCACTGTAGGGATGGGCAATTTGGGTCCTCTAGACATTGGCGGGGTACAGACCGCCGCTTTGCAGCGGTCTGGCGCCGCCGCCAGAAGGTCCGCGGGGGAGCCGGAGCCTTCAAACGGCCCGACTCCCGCGCGGACCGAAAAAAGAAGCTCCAAAATGGAGCTTCTTTTGGCGTCGCGTTTGCGACGTAGCGAGGCGCCAGGGGCGCGCTCGCTACGTCAGCAGCGGCGCGACGTGTCTGGACGCTAAGCGTCCGCTACGCAAAGATGGCGGCGCCCATGTAGAAAGGGCGCCGCCATCTTGTACGGACGGAGTCCGTAATAGGCCCAGGGGCGTCTAAAAGAGACGCCCCTTTTTTAAAATGGGACGTCCTCCGGACGTCCCAAAGGGCCGTCTAGAAAGCCCCACTGTTGGTCTGCAGCTTCCATCAGTTCTTGCCAGTAAATCCAGTGTTGAGGAGTAATGGGAACTGTAGTCAATAATAGCTGAAGGGCCACAAATTGACTTAATGAATAGCGCCTTGTGTGGGTATCTTTTTTCCAACAAAATGGAGTATGTTAGATTGGATTGGGGTTGGAATTAATCATTGAGATTCATAGGTCTTGTGATCCAGGATGACAGTCTCATTGGTTTCAATGGGCCTTGCTCTGGATAGGACAGCCTGAATCCTACCCGTTGTATCGAATCATGTTAGGTACATAAAATGTGCATGCAAGAGTTCTTCTGGGTGATTTTTGCAACATGTAGGATCCTCCTGTAATAGGTATGGGTAAATTTTAGAATGGCAACGTGGAGAGCTTATGACCCAAATGCCCTCTAACACTCAGAGTCAGATAATTGAAGTATATTGGATAATTCCACTTTTAATGCAGAAACGAAACATTCAAACCACAGTAATGGAGTGTAGTCACATTATGGACAGGAAGTAATCGCCTAGCTAAAAATGGTTGCAATAATTGCTAGCGTTTCTCTTCCTTGCTCTGTGCTGAAAGACTGCAGTTCTCCAAAACCAGGGGTAGGCAACCGTTTTGAGCCGGGGGCCGGGTTGCTGTCCCTCAGACAACTGGAGGGCCGAAGCCAAAAAATAAATAATTAAATTTTTTAAAAAAAATTTTTTTAAATAAATAAATAAACCAGGACAAATGTAGGATAAAATTTTCAAATGGTGGACACTTTTTTAAAAAGTGGAGGACACACGAAAAAATTTGCTGATTTTTTAAAAAAAGGTTAATATAAATGCATGTTTCTGAGGCTTCTATAGACAATTGCCCCTGCGCGCGAGAGGCCAAAGGCCCCGGCGGCAATCGGCGGCAGGACTGGGCTGGGGCCGGTCCCAAGGCCTTGCCGGGCCGCATCCGGCCCGCGGGCCGCAGGTTGCCTACCCCTGTCCAAAACACTTCATGAAAATGTTCTTGGCTGCTGTAATTTGCGGTTCTAATTCCTCTGGAAAGCATCTGAGAATGGCGCACAAAAATTGCTTGAGAGGTACCAAACCTGCTTTATAGGAAACATCTTTTCGACTTGTTTTCAAAAATATATAGCCCTTTCCTTGGAAAATGTGGTTCACGGCCTGAAGTTCTGCCTGGTTCACTTACTCACCCACAGTTCCCCTCTGAGTCTTAGCGAAAAAATGTTGGCATGTTCTATCTGTTGCAGAGTGGATTTCTGCAAAACAGGGAGGCTGTCCTTTGCAACCAGGTCTTTTTGTTCTTGAAAGCCAACTGAGCCTTACGTTTTTCTTTTCAGGGCTGTGGAAGCATTTTTACCTTTGCAGGAAATGATTACATCATCTCTTTTGTTGTAAACTAAACTTCTACCTTGTTGAACTTTTATACTAACAAGACTAAAATTTCTATTTAAAAATGACAGAGAAATGTACTGTTAGAGTGTTAAACTGCATTGAATGTGCTTCTAGTAGGTTCATGGTCAATAAATGTCTTGTGTTCACTTTCTTGGTATTGTTCCTGAAAGGTGAAACAGGATTTTGGGATGCAAGAGGATGTTTTATTCTTAACACATTTATGCAAAAAAAAAAAAAAGTCTTATGAAACAGGAACCTCTAGATACTTATAAAGTGATTTGAAAGTCAACCTGCATTCCTAAAATGTCTACCCAAATCTGAGAATCTGATCTGATAGTATTCAGAGTACAGTAGTATGTAAAGCCTTGTAGTCCTACAGATATTTTTCTTCTCTTTGTGTATCAAGACTGGTTGGAACATATGACAATCTGGAGGTATATGGAGATAACGGGTTTATTGTATTAACTTTTATTGCATTTACTTTCATGCATCAGTGGATATAACCATGTGCACACGCAACTTCCATATTTATTTAGTTGAAAATAAACACCCAGTGTTTGAGTGACTGGCTCAAATTAAGCTTCAGCCTTCTAAACATTCAAATCGATGTTTTAGTTTTATTAACTAATACAGTGAGCCCTTCATATTTGCTGGGGTTAGGGGTGCAGGACCCCCATGAAAGTGGACAAACTGCAAATAAAATAACACTACTTTGTTTAACCTTTCTAGGAATCTCTAGGTCCTCCAGCGCAACTGTATGGTCAACATCTGCTGGAAGTTGACCATAGAATTGCGCTGGAGGACCTACACAGGGCTAGAAAGGTGTTTTCTCTAGGAATCTCTATGATCAACTTCCAGCAAAGTAGCACTGGAAGAGCTAGAGATTCCGAGAGAGTGCAGTCTCCAAATAAATCCACAAATGTGGAGCGCCAACTGTCATCACATTATTTTATTTTTATTTCCAAGATTTATATCCCACCTTTCTCCCACAGAGGCTATCATATCAGAAAAAAAACAACAAATTGGTTATGGAAGATTCACACGAACTCTTTTCTATTAACATTCTTGTCTGAGCCTCTTGAAAGAATAGGCATCATAAACTGGAAAGGGAAAAAAGGTGATTTGCAGCAGTCTTGATCCAGCTGTCAGAGCTGCTTGCTTGCTGCTCATTCTAGACGCTAAACCCCACCGCTAAGTCACTGCTGTTTTTAAAGGTGCACATGTGTCTTCATCCCTCCAGCTCAGTTTTTCCTGCCTTGTGCAACTTTGCAAAGGCAGGAGGTCTGTCTGAGGTCTGCTGTCAACTTCAGAGTGGGAGGCAGAAGGGAGGAACAAAGACCAGTCCCCAGTCTTTCAACAGCCAACCAGCCAAGCTTTGCAGTAGCTGGTTTTCTGGCTGCAGCACATCCAGTTAAAAGGTTTGGTTTTCTTTCCTTTTGTTTTGTGGTTCCCCCTCTTGACCTCTCCTAGGGGAAGGGCTCAATTCCAGGAGACTTTGAAAGGGACTGAAGATCTGGCATCCCTAGCATATTACTGTTGATAGAATCTCATTACCTCCCTGATTATGTTCTCTTCCCTTCCTTTACTTGTATCCCTGTATAAAATGTTCCAAAGATTCGGGATGACACAATGACAAAGAATTTGCTAACAAAAGAAGCAGTTGCTCAAGATTTTGCATAGTACAGTGATGAGAAAACTGGGTGACATGAAGCAATTAAAAGCAATATTGTGACATGGCAGCAGTTTGTGACACAGCAAAAAACTAAACAGACAAATCCATTCCTTATGCCTCATACATATCTTTTGCAGGCTCTAGGTAATCCTATTGGAATGAAAACAAATCGGTTATGCAATGTGCAATCAAACAGTGGCTGATAATACAAATAGCCTAGTGCTCGGTTATCAGCAATAGTTGTGTGAAAGGCCAACACTGATAATGCAATTGTCACTATCTGTATTTCCAGAGTTTAATCTCTCTTTGAACTCACTGTCTGCGATCCCACCCCAGCCACGTGTACTGTGTATCTACCTGAAATTTTGGATAACTCTTCATGCCACTGATGAAGAGGATTAGAGTCTACAAAAGGTCATGCCATAATAAGCCTATAGCAGGGGTGGGATTTTTGTGGTCCTTTGGGTGTTGCCATTGTCTGTGTTAGCTAGAGCTATTGGAAATTGCAGTTCAGAAACATCTGGAGGGTTTCACAGCTCCCAATCCTGATTAATAAAGTACTACAGGATTTCTTTTCTTATTGTTGCTGCAACAGGGTGAAACAGTTACCCCCATTGGAAATCATTCCAGCTAGCACCTCTCCTCTTTCCACCATATGTTTTGTTGGCCTCTTCCACTCCTTTTGCTGGAAGCACACCAGCTTCTCCCAAATGCAATGAAGATATCCTCATAAAGCTTGAAAAAATTACTTGTTTGGATTACAAAATGATCTACTAGCAAATGTGGCCAGATGGACTTGGGGATCTATAATCCAAAAGGTAACTAAATCTTTGCAAAGGACCATTTCTTGTGTTTGCTGCTCCCACTGATAAAACATCATTCATTGAGAAAGAGTCTGGAGTCGATGAAAACTTCATGCAGGCACATGCAACTGCACAGCAGTTGGCAGGGAATTCCCTTGCTGTTGGCCAAACCAGTGCATTCCAGCATACTAGAAGGGATGTCATCTCACTTCCAGTCCCTGTTTTGGCAGGCTTTGAGCTGAAATACATGGACACTGAGGGAGAGCTTGGGGTAGAAAAGATAAACTGTTACTTGTTAATGATTTTTTTGTTTGTTTTGGGTTGTCTGGGGGCCAACAATCACTTGGGAAATGGTCTAATATTTTCAAGAGACATCCAGATATTTGGGTAGCTTTGGGAACTGATAAGTTTGGCAAGGCACACAATTGGAATTCAGTGGCCTGTACTTTTCCCACCCATTTTAGCATAAGAAAGATATAGTCACTCTGAGCCAGGAATGTTTAACCTGGTGAAGATATTAGGAAGACATAATGTGATAACTGTCTTCAAATTTCACAAGGCTTGGTACGTATAAGATAGACCAGATTTGTTGTTCTCTGCAGTAGAGGCTAGAACCAGTGGTTGAAAACTGCAGAACTAGCAGAAACTTCCTAGCACCAAGAGCTGCTTGATAGTGAAAGAAATGGCCTCAAAGTGGCAGGCTCTCCTTTTGCTGGAGATTTTTAAGCAGCAGTTGTTAGGCAGCCAGCTGACAAGGCCACTGTGGTTGTAAGATTACCACATTCAGCTAAGGTTGATCTAGATAATCTCAGATCTCTTCCACCTTTACAATTCTATCATTTTAATTGGCTTGGTTATTCCCTTTGGGGCCACTTGGAATATTCAGATCAAAAAGCCCTGCTGTCCAGCCAGATGGCTCTACAAAATCTGGTGGTGTCAAAAGCAGCTGAGAAGCATAAGAGGATTAAAAGAGTCTCCCTGCCTATCTGTGGACAAAAGATTGCTCTCCAGTTTCGAGCTCAAGGAGGATCCCGAGTGAAAGGGTCTCGGGAATCAGTGTTACATCCAGGAATGCCTGGAATCGAGAGCCACCTAATTCGTCCACCTCATTCAAACGGGAGGTTTCTATTCATTTGGGTTTTTAAAATCCCATCCTTCCCTCAAGGACTTTAGAGTGTCAAACATGGTTCTCCCAAGTTTACCCTCACAACCTTGTGACACAGGGCAGGCCAAGAAACCTGTGACTTTTGTGTCTGAGTGGGGATCTGAACTAACTAATGTGTCCTGACACATTAACTACTACCCAAGGCCAGTTCCAGGCCCGAGTAGCCCCTGAGCAAAGTACATTCTACTGACCCCCTTCCTCTGTTAACAGGCTTTCAGAAGCTGAGATGACAGTGGCTAACAGCAGCGTCTGTTGGCTGCCCTTTAAATTTCCCACACAGCCTCAAAGTGAGTGACGCTACATTAAAGCCATTGTGGAAAAGCAAATGACAGATGTAGGCTGCATCTGCACTGCAGAAATAATGCAGCTTGAAACCGCTTTCACTGCCATGGCTCAATGATCTGGAAGTCTGGGATTTGTAGTTTGGTGAGATATTCAGCCACCTCTGTCAGAGAGCTCTGGTGCCACAATGAACTACAGATCCAACTACCAAATTAGCACAAATGACTCTCCCAGGATAGATTTAGGGACAACACTTCCAATTTATTTCCTTGCTTGATAAAGTAATTGCTACCTTTTTACTTTGAAATATTGCAAGTTCCAGTTAAAATAATTACAGTACTTGTAATGGGCTATATCCAAGCTCTGCAACAGTCTTGTCACTACTCTACAATGGCATTTTCCCCCAGGGCTTGGAAAAGTTAATTTGGGGACTACAACTCCCACATCCCTCCCCCAACCAGCCTGGTGGCTAAATTCTGAGAGTTACAGTCCAAAAAGCTAACTCTGCGGGCAAGGGTGGGCTCCTTTACTGGAATGGTTGGGCTTGCCAGCCAACAAGGTTGCAAATACAGCTGGAGCAGCATGCGTTGAGGTCCGGTAAGCATTTGGCAGCTGATTCATTTCCAACCCTTTCCTAAAGTGATGAGAGGCTGCTGGCACACTTTTGTGGCCTTTCTAGGCAAAAGCTACAAACCGCAAACCATCCCTTTGCATCAAAGGCCAAGTGAAATTTAGGAAAGTTGCTGGTTTGTGGAATCCCTACCAGGTTTGGAACTGTGTCGCTCCAGTAACCTCACATGGGGAATTGAGTCTACAAACAAATCAGATTCTCTTGAGATCACAGCTAGCATCATCTGAACAAATTTCCTCTCTAAGTATTTTACTTATGTTAAGCATTCCTGAGCATTTGCTGAGGAGGAGGGTGGGCACAGAAGTAGGCTGCCTTCAGGCAAGCAGGGTCTGCTTCATTTTATACTTGAACTGCAATGTTCCCTGGTCAAAGTAAAACACTGAAAGGTAGTGGGGTTGGAGCCAGAAGCAAAATAGTGATTTTGCGAGGTGATGCCAATGACCTACTAGCTTCCATAGGACAAAATCTGGGCTAACAGCCTTTTTGATTCCTCAGACTCTGGAACTTTCTGACAGAAGTGGCTGGGGCCATTCCCTCTTTGCAATCTTTCTGCTAGCAAGCCAATGTACTCTTATTGAGGCAGGCTATTGGTATGCAGGCTGATCTGTGATTGAAAGCCATTTATTTTGTTGGGCCCTGGTTATGTCTAGAATTAAGGAATTATATATTTTCAGTCCTGACAGCCAGCATAGTGTAGTGGTTTGAGCGTTGGACTAAACACTGGGGACCACGTTTTGACTCCCCACTCAGCCATGGAAACCCACCAGGTGACCTTGGGCAAGTTACACTCTTTCAGCTTCCTCAGAGGAAGGCAAAGGGAAACCCCCTCTGAACAAAATCTGCCAAGAAAACCCCATTATAGGTTCACTTTTGGGCTGCCAATAAATCAGAAATGACTCAAAGGCACACAACCACAATATTTTAAATTCATTAGATGTTATTGTCTAGTCAGGATACAGGGTGCCCTACAGTATTAAAATAGATAAGTTAGAACAGCATATGCATAATGCAGAAGTACCTCTCCCGCTCAGACAGAACCTGAGAGCTGGTTAGGGGATTTGGAGGGGCTGTAGTCCAATAACAGAAGTCTAGGCAAAGTCAGCCACTTCATTCTTCTGTCTGCAGGGGAGAAATGTCAAGATTAGGAAAGGTGGATGTTGGAATCAGACTACTGACTGCTCTGTTTAACTCCATCTCTACTGGGACTGCATGCTAAAGTGCCAGAAGACCCTTGTTCTAAAAGCAGGGTACAAATGACTTCCTCCCTTACTGTCAACAGCATGGTGGTGGCACCTGTGCCACTCATGTCTCCCTGTCATCTGAAAGGGATCTGTCTCCCGAAGTACACAGGCTGAGATCCTTCCTCCACGCAAGAAGTGTCTGGCCCAGGTAGACTCCATCCATGCCTTCTTCAAAAGTCCCATCAATTTGGAGAGGTGTTGAAGATGTCCGAATTCGGGTCCTGCAACAGAATCATAAGCGTCATCTTTCCATGAAGATTTCTTTCTCTTGTTACTATGATTAATCCCTTGCTGTGGGATCCTCACCACGTTTACATACACATCTGTCTCCTGCATCTCAGGCTCCATCCGCATGGCAGAAATAATGCTGTTTGACCCCGCTTTAACTGCCATGGCTCCATGCGATGGAATTCTGGAAAGTGTAGTTTTGTGGGATTGTGCCTTCTCTGTCGAGAGCTCCGGTGCCGCCACCAAACTACAAATCCCAGGATTCCGCAGCATGGAGCCATGGCACTTAAAGCGATGCCAAACTGTTATTTCTGCAGTCTTAGTAGAAGTTATTTCCTAACAAACTTGAGGATTGCCGCCTTGGAGCCCTCCCAAAGGGGGACCAGAGGAAAGCAAGTCATTGGGGGTGCAGTCCTTACTGTGCTGAGCCATGAGGCTCATTGATCTAGTCTCTCAGCCTGACCTACCTCACAGGGCTGGCGTGAAGGCAGAGCCAGTTAACCCCTTTGAAATAACTGGAGGAAACAGGGAGGATATTCGCTCCATTCCTACTAAAGCAACTGGCAGGCCTCTTGAACCCCTCTCAATGTACATTTTTCGACAACGCAAAAGATAAGCAGTGCTAAGGGAAGCATGGCGGTGAATTGCTAACAGCATGGCGAGTTGCTGTGCCTTCTTTTTGGCGCCTGCCAAAATGACCTTTTGAAAATGTTGCTGTTGAGGGCCTTTGAGTCATAGTTTTCCGTGGTTTTTTGGGGCTACGTGGCCATGTTCTAGAAGAGTTTCTTTCTGACGTTTCGCCAGCATCTGTGGATGGCATCTTCAGAGAATGCTGGCATGGAAGAGAGTGGAGTGTGTATATATATATATATACACACACACACTGTGTGACCCTGGGTAGGGAGGAATAAACTCTTCTAGAATGTGGCCACAGAGCCCGAAAAACCCACAAAAAACTATGGATGCCAACCATGAAAGCCTTTGACTTCACATTGGCCTTCAAGTCATTTCTGGCTTCCGGCGACCCTAAGGTCATGGGCTTTTCTTGGCCCGGTTTTGTCACAGCGGGTTTGCCACGGCCCTCCTCTGAGGCTGAGAGAGTGCGACTCCCTCAAGGCCACCGAGCGGGGTGCCACGGGGATCCGAACCCTGCCCTCCAAGCCGTTGCCCAACCCTCAAGCCTACCAAGCCGGCTCTCTCCATGGGGGCCAGCTATTGAGAGATGCCAAATGGTTCCCTGGGAGCCCCCTGAAGGGTGAGAAATGGAGCCTGGGAAGACCCCAGGCTACTCAAAGGGTGCCAGGAAGGCCATTCTGTTACCCCTCTCTCCTTGTCCCCTTGGAGCACAAATGGGGATTGGAGGGGGGCTTCAAGGGCTTTGCTTTCAACCCGCCACTCAAAAGCTCCACCTCGCTCCTTCGAGGGAGCGCCAAGCTCTGCTGTGAGGAGGACTAAGCTCTGAGGGGAAGCGAGGCGGAGGAGTCCCAACCTCGGGACTATTTGTCGGTGACGGGGCCCCTCCGCTCCGTTCTGAAGCCCCCTCCCTTTTCCCTTTCAAGCCGAGGAGGAGCGGAAGGATCTCCCGAACGGGGGAGGGGTGATGGGGTCGAGGCAGCAAAAGGGAGCCGAGGCTGAAGGCACAGAAGCCCGCGGGAGGCGGGAGGGGGAAGGCCGCGCCGCGCATGCGCAGGCCCCGTTCGCCTTCTTCTTTTCTTTCCCCCCGACCGGGTTCGCCTCACCTTCCTCCCGCCTCGGTTGCGGGGGCTCTCCTCTGGGGCTGCCTTCCCCCTTCTTCTCCTTCTCCTCCTTCCCCGAGGGGGGCACCTAAACAAGGCAGCCATGGCTCAGATACTCCCCATAAGGTTCCAGGAGCACTTTCAGGTGAGGCGAAGGCGAAGGCGGCGGGCTTTTGGTGGGGGTCTGGGGGCAGCTTTGGAGGGAAAGGAGGGACGCGGGGAAGGAGCCCAGGTTTGGAAGACCTTCCTGCCCGGCTTTTTCCAACCTTGGGGCCGCTGAATGGAGGGGCGGGAAGGGGCTGAGGCCTAGTGGGCTGCAGCCACGCTGGAGGAATAACCCGGTTTGGTCCCGCTTTAACTGCCCTGGCTCAAGGCTGTGGAATTCTGGGAGTGGGTAAAATGTGTGTGTGTGGCATGCCTTTGGATGGGTTTTAGAGCATTGTCACTGAACTGGGTGGAGTGTGTGTTGTTTTCCAGTGGCCTTTTGTATCTTAGTGTGTTGTAGCCCGCCTTGAGGAGAAGCAAGAAAGAAAGAAGGAAAGAAAGAATTGC
Source organism: Sceloporus undulatus (assembly GCF_019175285.1). Classification (NCBI taxonomy): domain Eukaryota; kingdom Metazoa; phylum Chordata; class Lepidosauria; order Squamata; family Phrynosomatidae; genus Sceloporus; species Sceloporus undulatus. The sequence continues at coordinate 11,973,826 of NC_056531.1, forward strand.
TACCATCATTCTCTTCATTCTCCTCCTCCTCCTTTTCACCACGATCCTGTCTTTCTCCTATTCAGCATTGCCATGTGCTTCTTTCGACAGTGCCACTGTTTGGGAGGCCATCCTCCCAGGGAAAGGGTGCCTAGAACCTGAACATCCATCCCAGCCTTTGCCATAGCTTTGTCCTCTTAACAGATGGATCGCTCTTGGTCATCTCTTTTATCCCTGGTGGACGATATGATAAAGATACGGCAAAGAGATGACAAAGGTTGGCCGGCCTTTGTCAGAATCTTGGTCAGATCTTTTATCATCTCGCAGGCAGCCCTCCATATCTGTGGCTTTGCTAAATTTACCCATGGGTTGAAAATGCTCAAAAATAGACACATTGGGTTATGGGAAGTTGAAGGCTTCCATGGTTTTTTGGGGCTGTGTGGCCATGGTCTGGAAGAGTTTGTTCCTGACGTTTCGCCAGCTGCTGGCGAAACGTCAGGAACAAACTCTTCCAGACCATGGCCACACAGCCCCCCAAAACCCACCAAAAGCTACAGTGGGTTATCCTTGTTATCCTCTGGGATTTGCTTCCAGATTTGCCCATAGATTCCAACATCTGTGGATGCTCAAGTCCCATTATATACAGCGGCATAGCATCCCTTCGATAAAATGGCAACATCAAGATTTGCTGGTGGAAATGTATACCTTTTGTGACTATTTCTAGGGATAAAAGAGATGCGTGGATAAGGAGGGCTGACTCTAGAAATCCCAAAGCAATCCTTGGATGTTGCAGTTGAAAATAAGAGACACCTTTTGACTTGGCCTTTACATATCATGGGGACTTGAGCATTCATGGGTTTTGCTATGCAGGGAACCAAGCTCCTGGAACCAAACCCCAGCAGATAGCAAGGGATACCCACTGTATTTTGTATTCATGGGGGTACTCTTTTTAGAAGCAGGGACGTAGCTAGGATTTTAGGAAAGGGGGGGGGTCCAGACTAAGTGCCATCATTATAATGGGGCAGCACACACCATTCATTTTTCTAATGGAAGAGGGGGTCCGGACCCCCAGAACCCCCCCCCCCCTTGGCTACGTCCCTGTTAGAAGGTGGAAGGAATGTGTAGCTAGATGCCTCTTAGTCCCTTTTCTCCTTTCCCCTTCTGAAAAGATAGTACTGTACATCTCCCTCCCCCTGTTTTAACTCCGGGTATGTTGTTGTTGTGGAGGTCTTTTTAATAAAACAACACCAAATAGCCTTGAAAACAAACCAGGAGGCTGCGCCCATCCTTGCAACGGAATCGCCTGTCATTGGGGACTAGTAAAGTGTATGTACTTGCTGCACCTGATCCAAGGACGGGATGTAGTTGTGTCTGTGTGTGTGTGTTTTCTTTTCTCTCTCATGTGCCTTTTAGTGAGGGGGCTTCTCGGTTTTGATGGCAGCTGTTTTGCGGGGATTTGTGCACAGTCACTGGCTGCCTGTCTCCCCGCCTCTCCTCCTCCTCCTCCTTTTTCCTTCTCTGCTGGGGATGTGGAGTGGAGGCTCTGAGCTTTTTGCCTGCATTATTCCTTCCCTGTTAAAAAGAAGACATAGTCACATTAGAACTATGGGAGCAACCGAGCACGGCCACGGTTCTTTTTCCTTGTCACCCTCCAGTTTAGGTGGCACACTGGAGCCAAAGGACCTGCAAGGTTGGGGAAGGTTGCAGGCATTTCTGATCTGGCCCCGGAGAACTGCTCTGCATCTTCTTGTTCCCTTTCCTCAAGCATCTCTGGTGGCATTTCAGCCACCAAACCGAACTGTGGAAGACTGGGCTGCATTGTGAAGATTTCTCCTTGTCTCTGAGAATTAGGAAGGGGCTGCTGTTTGTATCACAGGAGAGTGGTGAGGTGGTGGGGAAGGATTGAGTTAGGGAAAGCCCGAGAAAAAGCAGATTGAGGCAGGAATTAGAGGAATTTTGTAAATGAATGAGAGGACAGGAAATGGACTTGGGGAAGGCTCTTCCCCACTTAGGTCAAAGGCATCCATTTCCAAGTCTAATCAGACGTTTTTTGGCTCTGTCGCTCTGTTTTAAATTTGACATTCCTAGCTAGTGTATTGTTGAAATATCTTTTCCTGCCCTTAAGACGATTACAAATTGGTCTAAGTGCTTCACGCTTCCTGGATGCCATTTGTGACAGACTTAAAACAACACTTGAAGCAGTGGACTGGCGCTGGTTTGGGAGCCATTGGCTGCCAGTCTGGGGCAGTTTTCCAGGAGGGAATGAAACAGTTGTAGCCAATGGGAAGAAATGAGGTGCCAGTCCCTGGCAGATTAAGAAAAAAAAATGCCGTCTCCCATATCCGATAGCCAGAACTGCCTTCACCAGTGCCCTCTGGATCATTTGGATTACAGTTCCCATTAGCTCCAATGTGGCCAATGGGCAAGAAGGGTGGGAGTTGTATTTCAAAACAGCTGAAGGGTACCAAGTTGATGAAGGGGTTTGTCTTGTAGTTGAGTGATAGTAGCAACAACACTTCCATTCTCAAAATGTGGTTACACATATAGGGAATATGTGTATGACTGAGAATATGTTAGTTATAGCATGTAGCATAATCCTGTGTGTGTTGACTCAGAAATAAGTTCCCACTGCATAGGGTTATAGCCTTCACATCCCAACCTTTGTCGTCTATCTAACTTGGGTTCCCTAGATGCGTCAGCCACATTCAGTTAGTGTCTTTCGGTTCTGTTAGACCAGGGTAGGCAAAGGGCACCTTTCCAAATGTGGGTGAACTGCAACTCCCAGCACCCCTCACCATTGGCAATGGTGGCTAGGGCTGTTGGGAGCTGCAGGCCAGCGACACCTGGAGGTCTGTATTTTGCCCACCCTTTTGTTAGGCTTTCCAGTGGATGGCTGAACACAAAACACAAATCATTCTAAGCCATCGCCCCACCCTCCTGGGGATGATGGGGGGTTTTCCTGCTATAAGCAGAAAATGTAAACTGCAGAAATGCAATTGTTTTGAATAGGAATGTTTATGCATTTAAAAACGGACTTTCACCACTGTAAACAAACTGGACGTTATGTCGGCATTGTGCAGAGACTGCATTGCAGTTAGAGAAGCAAAGGCCCAGAAATAAATGGGAACAATTTGGGAGGAAATGTTTTCCCCTAAAGCCTCTTTTTCTGGAAAAATGGAAGAAATGTATTGTGGAATACTTTAGTGTAGAATGATGAATAAAATATTTAAGATGAGGTATATTCATGTACTTACTTCACTCTCCACATGGTTTCTAAAAACTGTATGGCATTTTTGTAAAACTTCCGTACAGTATCTCCCATCTTTGTATTGTAATTCCTGGCCTTGATTTCCTTTTCTTGTCCTTTTTATGGGAACAAGTGCTTTCGGTCTGTCTGGCACTATGAAGGACATCAGGAGACAAGATCATTTCCTTTGTTTGCTAATGTTGATTTGTGTTTTGCCTGAACTTCATAAAATTGGTAAAAGCAAAAAGGTTCAGCTCTTCCTTACCATTCGGGGCCATGCAGCTCAATTTGTAACAATAATATTTTAAAGAGTAAATTCAATTTGTAATTTCTTCCTGAACAAACTTTACCTTTAATGTATAAAATGGGATACTTTTACTCCAAGCCAAGTTTTACATAGTGCTGTTGCCGAAGTAACAAAGTGACTTTCAGTGTGTCAAGGGTGCTAATGCTTCATTTTTTTCTTGAAATGCCTATTTCCCAAAATATACTGGAAAAACTGTTTTCACATAGCTTCAGCATTTCCAGAAATTTTACATTTTGTTTGCTGTATAAAGGCAAAGTATTCTATGATTCTATGAAAGAGTTGCAGCTGTGTACAGAATGTGGAAATACTGATGCTGCTGTGTATTTATTTATTCATTTATTAGGTATTTAATTTATATCCCACCTTTCTCCTAGCACAGGACTAAATGGCAGTTTACAACCTAGATTAAAACGAAGTATAGATAAAGCCTATTAATAAAAATGTATTTTAAACCCTATTAAATAAGCAATCCTACTAAAAATATTTGCCACATACTCTGCATATTATAGATGAATATATAGTCCGCTTTTGCAGTGTACTCCACTAGCTAGACTTAAATTTAGGGGGTTATATTTTTAGAGGGTATAAGACTGACAGATCTGTGCATCAGTAAAGTATCTGATTGTAAGTACATATATCTTTGTCTTCTGTAGGGTGGAGATATTGATGATGATGGACATGCAGGCATATCGGTCATTGGTGCCCTTTTTTGGCTGGGTGGGGAGATGGCACCGAATGCCATCCCCATCAGGAGATAAAAACTGCCCTGCTGACTCCAGAGTAGTTTTTGCTGCTGTCTGTCCTCTTCTCTCAAATCATTGCAGCCTTTCCTCTACTGTCATGCCACTGCCACCTCTTCTTCCTCAATTGACGTAGTTATGCCAGCAAATACGATTTTGCGCAATGAGCTTAGCTTTCGAAGCAGTATACTGAACGCTAATGGTATTATACTAGCTGTTGTCTGGGACAGTTTCCTAGAAGATGGTGTTAAAGTCAACTGACCCAGCTTTAGTTGCAACCGCTAATAAAGTAATCCATTCTGTCATAGTGATGGTAGACCTGTCTTCGCTGAAAGCTAGATCTTAGACCCATTATGAAGTACTTGAGTTCATGTTTGTTCTGTGAGAGAAGCCACATTAATGATAGTTTGTTGATATAGCTCTTAACTGTTTGGAAGCAAATTGCAGTGGATTGTATGGATGCAATAGTTAAAAGAGTGCCCATATCCTGATAAAAACAGTCTGCAGTCAAGAAATTGGAAGGAGGGAGGGCTGGGAAGGGCAGCCATGAAAGAAATGGACAGGATCACAAAGTCTACAGATGTAACCCTGAACACTAAATTGAGGATCATCCATCCCCTTGTATTCCCCATGCCAGTGTATGGATGTGAGAGCTGGACAGTGAAAAAAGCCGATAGAAAGAAAATTGGAAAATCTGGTTGCCTGGTTAAATGTCAGCACCTACAATTTCTCATCCATTAGGATTTGTTTTTAAGAGTCAGGCATGAATAGTAACTTGGCTGTCCACTGGCATCTAGATACACTTGGGGTTTTGATGTTTCGGTTGCCTGCCTGCAAGATTTTGTTTAAATGTTTTGAAGGCCACACACATGTATTTTCTTAACACAAGAACCACAAAGCATTTAGGCATTTAAATCTGTCAAGAGAACCCGAATTGACAGAATAATTTCTTCAGAGAGTGCAGTCATGTATGAAAGTTCAAGAAACAGTGCTGAGAATTTGAGAACGGCATCCTCAATATTATTCCAGCTAATTGTGTGGAAATAAATTGCTATCCAGCGCTTCAAAGTTTAGGGCAATGGTCTTGAAATACTAGCTCGGGAATAGTTGGACAACCTCCTGTAATCTGGGAATTCCCTTGAGATGAGTTAGCATGTAACACTGAAGCCTGGCTTCCCATTGTGTGACCAAGCCCAAGCAAAGAATCAGATGTGCACACACCCTTCTCTCATGGGGCGAGGTAGGAGGAGAGCTTTGACAGTTGAGTTTCATTTTTAAAGACTTCAGAACTCTTGGTACATACGTTTTAATGTTGCCTGAGAACCAGCATTCTGTTTTGGTTTAGATGTAGAAATATCCTACCTGCTAAAAGTGTAATATGGGCTATGATCAGTAATAAGAGTGGCAAGCATAAAACTAATCTTGAGCTGGCTCTGCAATTGAAGGGGCTAGGCAAAGCTGGTTGGGCTCTTCAAGCACAGAGGCCTGAGTAAAACTGCAGCTCTTTGTGAGCCAGTACTACTTGGAAAACATTGTACAGACACCAGCAGCCTACAACATGGGGCATAGCAGCTTGCCAGCCAGAGCCTTTCCCTTTTCTAAATTTATTGCTTAATGGAAAAGCTCTGCCATACTCTTCATTTACTGGTGCGCTGTTTTTAGTTGTTGAAAACCTTGGGCAAAAGATTGATGAGTAAGGTTTTAAAAGCAAGTGAGCAAACCTTGACATGGTCAGATTGTAGGAGGGAGAAATGTGAAAACATTTACAGCTCTGTCGTAGGAATTCATAATAATTAGACTTTTCCTCGTTTCTCTTGGGGTTACTTGACCTTTTTCTCTGTTTGTCAGGAAGTCGAGTATTGGCATAAGGGAGCTGTCTAACTAGGGGAAAGCTTCCTTCAAAATGGGAGAGTCATAAAGGGACCAACCCAGCATGGTCCATTTTTCATCCTTCTAAAAACAATTTATAGAGCTTTTCTATTCATGGTTTTGGCAAGGGTGGTAGGCATTTTTATTTCTCCTGCTGAAGAAGGAATGCCAGATACTTCAGCCCTTTTATATTTGTGGATCTGGGAAACAGGAGCCCACTCCCAATTTGGGTAGGAGTTTGCTACTCTGAGTAGGGCCTGTTGCCTTCGTTCAGCCAGATTGTGACTATGTTAAATTGAAAAACGAAGAACCTTGGACTATTTTGTGGGTAGGTCTTCAAAACGATATAAAACTATGCCTGATAAACTTAAAGGCACACTCTGTTAACAGTGTTTAAACTGTGCTATCTTTTTATACAGCAGGGAATCTAAATGCCTAAACAAAGCATTCTTCCATTTTTTCCATGCTCTGTTCTGAATAGTACCCAGGGTGAACCACTGGTCTTCTGAACTGTCGAAGAGGGGTTATAACATTCCTTTAAGCTGCTATTTTTATGCCTGTTACAAAGCATTTCCATCTATGTCTCCTGAGAACAGTCTGTAACTGCAATGAACAGAGCCTATTGATGTTAGAATGGAACATTGCCATAACTGAATGGTGCAGAAATATGGCAAGTGGTAACCTCATATTGCTCACTATTCCATAACACAACTTGCAAGATTTTTTCCTTTTCTCCCAGTCCCACTTTCCTTTTTCTCTCCCAGATTATTAAGAACATACAGTATTAAAAATCTAGTTCTTAGATTGCAACCAAAATGCAAAACTTTGCAAGCCTAAACTCCCTTCTCCCCTTTCCATGCAGTGTGGTAGAAAAGCTTGTACAATTATTTAATGCAGTGCTTCTCAAATACTACAACTGGCATCCCTTTGAGTGGTTGGTTTTCCTGACTTTGAATGTATTATCTGCTGGAGAATTGCCTTCCAGTAGGATATAATGCACATTTGTGAGATGTCCTGGATTCTCTTTTTCCTTTTAGGTGGGTTTCTATGGGGCTGATTTTCCTATAGAGCTCATAGGCTACCTTAAGACATGTCTGTTTGGATTTCTGACAGTAACTGAAGGAAGGAACATCCACCGCTCATCCAGTTTGCTGCACTGATCTTAAAATCTGGCTTGCTAAAATAAGATGGGCAGTAGCATTAAACTTTCCATGGTGTGGAGACGGGCTTGCTTTATTTTTCCATTAATGCAGAATAACTGTTTGTTGCTATTTATGGCAGAGAATGCAGCAAAGTAAATGCTGAAATAATAAATGTTGGGACAATTAACTCAATTGCTCCGGTATGTACCTTTGCGAAAGCTTTTCTTTAGAAAGGGCTTCATGGTCTTTAGATTTGTAGATTTCTACAAAGGAATTTGAAAAATAAAACAATTGCTAATACCTAAACTAAGCTAGAAATGTGGTACCCTACAGAACAACAACAAAAAGATCCTATTAACAGAAAATTATACCTATTTAGCATGGTATATATTAAACAAGAGAGACTGCAATGGTTTGAGTGTTGGACTGTGATTCTGGAGAACAGGATTCAAATTGCTGCTTGGCCATGAAACACACTGGGTCACATTGGACAGGTCACACTTTCTCAGCCTCAGAGTATGGCAATGGCAAACCCTCTCTGAAGAAACTTGCCAAGAAAACCCCATTATAGGTTCTCCTTAGAGTTCCCATGAATCAGAAACAACTCAAAGTCAGACAGCAAAAGCAAATATTAAGCAAAAAAGACAGTTATTGGAGGCTGATACCACGTGATGTAGTTTTGGGACATTGTGGAAGAAATTCTTTTTCAGTATCGCAGTCTTTTAATTCAGGCATCTGAGTCTATCAAAGTTTATGCTATAATCGTCTTTCACTCTGAAAGGTGCTGGAGGATTCTTTTGTAACTTTTTATGCTGATACAGATTAACACATTGAAGTCTTGTTGTCAGTTGTACGCTGTTTAGATATTTACAGTTGGAGCACTGTTTGGGTGGGATGGGGGGACCACCAGCTCTGAGTGACTGAATCTTTCCGACTAGGTTGCAAACAGTCACAATATCCTCAGAGAAGCTGAAATCAAGTCTAAATGTTTGTTGAAAAGTACTAATGAAGTTAGAGTTGAGTGGAATAAGGAGACAGGTGGTTCTTTGCAAATGAACCAGTGTATGAATATGTATTTTATAGAAATAAACTTCTCTAATTGTATATCCTATGTACCTCCCCTTCCTGAAGTTAAGTGGCCAATAATCTTGTGATCAAAAGACCTTTCTCCTGAATAGTTAGGAAAGTCCTTGTCTCTTTTTATTCTTAAAGTTGCGATAAAGTAACAGTCAAACTAACTGGTGTTTTCTTCCCCACTCCTTAGCTCCAAAATCTCGGAATTAATCCAGCGAATATTGGATTCAGTACCTTAACGATGGAGTCTGACAAGTTCATATGTATCAGAGAAAAAGTGGGCGAGCAAGCACAAGTTGTGATTATAGACATGAGTGACCCAACAACTCCTATCCGGCGCCCAATCTCTGCAGAAAGTGCCATCATGAACCCTGCCTCTAAAGTAATTGCTCTGAAAGGTAAGTTGGCTGTCCTGCATTCACCTGGAATCGTGCAGCAATGTAACAGGAATGTCTTGGTTTTGCTTTGAACTGGAATGAAGGTTTGAGAACTGTTGTAAAATTAGGAGGTGGCTGGGATAGTGTAAAATTATAGAATTAAGTTGTACTAGGAAGGAAGTGGTTTGGCAGTGGTATGCTTAATGTAGGGTTTGTCAGAGTAAACTATTGAAAATTAATCTTAAAATTACACTGTGCTGCAAAACTGGTATTTTCAGGCCTGAAGAAAATTCTTAGGCGCCGCCAGTTCCAAGATTGAATGCCTTTTCCAGGCAAATGTTTAGCAGCAGTGATTTCCCAGCTTTTAAGTGTAACAATTGGATTTATTTTAGAAACAGGCTGTACCTTGTAAGTAAAACTCTGATAAATAAAACTTGGGCTCTCTTGCAAGTATGGCTTTAAGCTTCTTCTGTGGCTTGCTTGTCTTTGAGGTGCCTTATCATACAAAAATGTCCCTTTTACAAGTCAATGCAAAGACTTTTTAAATATAAAATAGTTTCACTGTCACTGACTGTGTACTTTTCTTCCTGCATTCTTGTCTTAAAACAGATGGTGAGTTAACTTTGTCCTGACACACTTCATGTTTAATAGTTTGGAATGGTCTCATCTCATAAAAAGTACTGAATTCTCTTTAAAAAAAAAAGAAAGAAAGAAAGGAGGAGAGGAAAAAAAAGAAAAGAAAGAAAGCAATTTGGCACATAGCTGTAGAGTTAATTGGGATGTAGATGATGCAACTTGAATTTAGAGAAAATTCTTATTGTTCATGACTTGATGGTTATAACTGTACTAAGAGATGGCCCTACCCAGTCCCGTCATAGTACAGTAAACGTGCCAAAACTCAAGTCACAATACTTTTATGAGAGACCTCTGCTAGCATGGTGTCTTGTGTGCTAGTCACTGATTTAATCCTAAATGTGGTACTTGGTCCCAAAAGTCCATGGCAATATTCACAGGGGTCCACGATGCTATTATTCATATTGAACTTGTATTGGGTATCTTGGAACAACAAATGAATGCATGTGGACAGCTGGCACTTAGCCTCTCCAAACTTGCTAAAAACATAACCTGGTGGTAGTTGCAGGCTGTGAATATGAAACATGGGGTGAATAACTTTGGTTATTTTGTCTTATGAATCAATACCTACATAATGTTTAAATTCTAATTATCTTGGGCCCCTGTGCATCAAGCTATTGGCCAGGAAAACTAATATTTAGTGATAATCCTGGGCAAAACTCTTATCTAATGCACTATTCCATTGTTATGCATTAAATACTAGTCTCAGAGATGCAAGTGACTTAGAGACATAACTTAAGGTCTCCCCCGCTCATTGTGTTATGGATTCATATAACACTACGATATGCTTTCTTGCTTGCCTTAAAAGTCCAGCTGGACAGACCTCACCATATCTCTCTGAGATACAGGTATTCAGCAAGAGGGCTGTAGCTTGCACAAAAATGCTAGAAATGCACTCCAAATGTTCATTGCAGACAGGAGTTTGGTGGTTGCAAAAACTCAGCATATTATGTCTTCCTTGAAATTCTCATTTTGAGGATGGGCCCTGAAATATGATCTCCCTCCTTCAGAAAGGAAATGCATCTCTACACGGTGATAAGAGTATGGTGTGTGTATTCAAATTGCATTTCTGAATTGCATGTGGCATTCCCACGGTGGCCAAAACACATTGTTGTCCTTGTATCTATGTATCCTGTGTTGTTCTGTACCACGAGAAAGCCTGCAGTATCCGTGTTGAACAGAATGGGGGAATGCAGCACTTGTTGGGAGACATTTCCATACGCACAGCATGGGAATGCAAAAAGGCAATTTCATGCCCTACTCTTGCACAGATGTAAAATGTTCAAAGCCCTTGAGTGGGGGATGTATTCTGGCCTGCAGTTACTAAGTCACCTGAACAGAGAACAGATGTCTGCCTTTTCAAGATAAGCAACATAATTCAATTGTGTAATTCTTGCTGCTTTGTGCTAATCCTTTTCTGGGAAGCGTCCTTGGTGGGACAGCAAAAGCTGGGATGAAATTGTTGCATATTGCTCTTTCCCCAAATTCTGTTGGAGTGCTCTGGTCCTTAACACCTTAACATGAGTCCTCTTCTTAGGACTCCTCTGCTCCTTGCATGTTCCCCCTGTGACAATAAATCCAGACCAACTGATTGAAGAAGTGACAGCTAGAATCCTGGGTCTGAGTTGTGAGGGATAAAGGTTTCTTGTATCTTGTGGTCTACAGTCTACCCCTATGTATGCATGTACATTCTGCAGCTGAGAGCAACACCTCATGGATTTGAAGTGGGTTCTCACCAGTAAAAGGTGGTGTAATAATCTAGCTTGTAAGGTTCCACAGGACTCTGTCTTTTTGGGGTGGGCAAGAGAGCAACATATCTACCCCTTGGAAGTTTGAAGTAACCACAGCATTTACATGCCAAGCTCATTGGCATACCTTGAGAGAGCCAAGTGCTTGCTGTACTTAGATTTCTGGGAGGGGGTGACATTTAAATGTGATGTTAACATTGTTTCTGTGCTATTAGACTTTTTCATGACATTGGGCCCAAACAGACAGGCAAAAATAAAGCTGCTTGGGGTCACTTTGGAGGCATGCTGTTTAAATGACACACGCATCTTAAGAGGCCAGAAGCTGTGCCAAAGCTGCACTCTAGTCCTTAGGACTGGAGCGTGGCTTTGGCACAGCTTCTGTCCTCTTAGGACTCATGCAGCATTGAAACAGCATACCTGCAAAGTGACCCGAAGCAGCTTTATTTTGGCCTGTCTGTTCGGGCCCATTGTTACCATAAATAAGGCCTTCTTTAAGGTGGGAGTTTGCCTAGCAGGCCATGTATCTCTTTGAAGATTCTGACAAGGAAAATAAGTCTTTAAAAACAGTATAACATTAAGTGTAAGCTAAGGAAACAATGTGCTAGTACATAGAAAAACAAAAAGCTAATTGCAGGGTCCAGTGTAACTTGGTACAGTTAGTCAGAAGTAAAGGATGAGGATTTAGGCTTTTTAGGGCTGTTGCACAGAGGTGTGTTTAGCTGCAAAAAAACAAAGAAACCCTAAGACTCATGGATTTAGGGCAATGGCTCTTCATTTCAGGAGAACCTACTAGACAGCACTTGAATTCTGTCAGCCTCGGTCTGACTCCCCTACAGTTTCTTGTCAGATCAGAAGCCCATTCCTGTGTACCTATGCTAACAGTAGGAAAAAGGGCAGTTGAAAGATAAAGGCCTCCCTTGTAACTGAAGGCATTGATCATAAGGACATGGAGGCAGCTGCAGTTGCTTTTTCAGCTTTGAAAAGAAGCTTCTCCTTGGTCTTTCTATCCTGTATGAAGTCATCCTGCTTGGCAGCCACAGGTTTCTTCTGTCTCCGATCTTAGCATATTTCTTTCTTTGCCCTCAGAAAGAAACAGAGTTTCATTTCTCTGCCTGCCTCTCTTCCATATCCATGCTATTTCTCTCTTCCCACTCCAGTCATGGCTATTTACTTTTTGGAGAAAAGCAGTAGTAATGTGGCCTAATTCCAGATGGAGATAGTTCATCTTGGCTTTACAGGCCTGGATGCCTTTAGAGGTCCGCAGACGAAACGGCAATTTGGGAAAAAGCAGCTAAAATATGAAAAGAGAATGTATATATGTAATATAGGCCCGTTCCACATGGGCGGAAAGTATGTGCATGGCATGTACTAGGGTTAGAAAGGGCTGTCCTTTCCGGACGCCCCTAACCCTAATACGCGCCAAGTGTGTACAAAATGGCAGCACCCGTTCTACATGGGTGCCGCCATTTTGACGTAGCGGACGCTTAGCATCTGCATGTCTCGGCGCCATTATGACGCCGCAAGTGCGCCATTGGCTCCTTGCAGCGTCATAAGGGCACCGCAAGAAGAAGCTGCATTTTGCAGCTTCTTTTTTGTTGTGTGGAGGAGTTGCGCGGTTTGGCCGCTGGGGCTCCTCCGCGCAGCAAATGATGGCGCCGGCAGACTGCCCTTTTTGGGCGGTCTGTAAAGCGCCACAATTTGATTGAAAATTGCACATTTCTGTTTGAGCCCTATGAGCAATTGACCTGCTTTGGAGCTTGTACTCACAAATTACACTGTGAAAATTGCATTAAAAAGTTGTTCTTGAACATAGCTGTTAATTTTCTGTTGGGTTGTATAGTGTCATCAGCCCCGGTCTCAAAAGCGTCTGCTCAAGGTATTTAGCTTAAGATTGCAGCAAATGGAATCAGGAGAGTATTTTCCAGCTGTAAAATGTATGTGTGTGGCAGGTGGGGGGAATGCTATAAATAAAATAAAACTACTGGTATCAAGGCAATTCTGAGGGAACGGAAAGCTTCTGTACTTCAGCCTTCTGTTCTCATAGCGTCCAACCAGTTGCCTCTGAGAAGCCTGCAAGCTGAACATTACAATAGCATCTTCCCTAGCAACTGGTATTAAGAGTAATATATATCTGTCATGATGAGTAGTCATTGATAGATTTATTCTCTTAAGTTAGTTTGGAGCAGAAAGGAGCAAGCTAGGTCACGCACAGCATTTTGGTTATACTTTCAAGAAGGAGATGTTAAGCAAAATTTTAGCACCTCGCAGGTTGGAAAGAAAACTGTCTAATGTCAAGCTTCTTAAAATCCTGTCTATGGCATATTACCATACCTCTTGCTCCTTAGATGCCTTGCGGTGTAGCAGTAGCAGTATCTTTAGAATGGTCAGTAGAAGGTAGACTTTCTTGGGAAAGAAAGTCTACCTTTCTTTTTACCGTATGAAGGCTTGTCTTGCGAATGTCACAGGGCTAAATTTTTAAGGGACCATTCACGACAGGATAATTTATGGGGTTCAGTCTTTTCGGTTAAAAATGATGTATTGCTGTGTCCTTCCTACCTGAATGAAAAAGAAGAGGATTACAAGCAGGCCTGTTTCACAGCAGCATTAAAAGTAAGATTCTGATAAGAGCAATAAGGCCAATGATTTTGCAAGAATATGCAGCATTGTGGTTTTCCTGAACAGCTGAGTTGTTTAAAAATCTGCTTCTGTTTTTGAAGCTAATAGGAAGAAGTATTGATGCACAGTAGGTGAGGATTTGAAGCAAAATGTGGGAGACAGACCCTGCTCCCCACTACCTGTGCACATTCCTTGCCATGTTGGGCTGCCTTCAGAGTCGAATATAAACTTGAAATATTTCAGGGCAAAAAGTGTAGAGTCATATTGTAGAGGGCCAAAATTACGGATTTTGATATGACCTATGGATAAGTTAAGGGGAAAACATTGGGGCTCCGCTGTGGCTTCTTCAGCATTTCTCTGCCATGGTGGGCAGAGGTCACTTCTCTGTTGTGGTGGGGAAGCACCAAAGAACCGCTGTCACTGCCATTTTTCTTCCCAGGCTTTGCAAAAGACTGCCAAAGGCAGGAGAGGGGCTCAGTGCTTTTTAGGTTCTCCTGGGACAGACTACCTTATAGAAAGCACTGACCCTCCTCCATCTCCTACCTTAAAGAAAGCACTGACCACCATCACCATCCAATGCTTGCCCTTCTGTGGCGGGGAAATGCCAAAAAGGGGCCACCATTTTTTTGAGGAGGCATTACAAAAGGACAGAAGCACTACTGTGGCAGACCAAGGTACCAAATTGACCTGTGTATAAATCAACCCTAGTTTTTGGGTTGGTTTTTTTGGCATGCATTTTTCGACTTATGCATGAGTATAAATCACACGTTGGGACAGTGTACTTTGTGAAGCTTCATATCGCTCTTGTCTGCTCCAGCTGCTCTGTGCTGTAAACAGCAATATCCCACCTGTTCCCTCCTTTTTCCTAAAGGGGCTTTTTCCTTGAAAGGCAGGAAGCGAACCACAGGGATTAGCAAATGGCTTTTATGTCCTGTGAGAACAATGCTGCCCTTGGCTTTACTTTCTTGAATTCTAAGTAAGGCTGCGCATACTTGGTGTTTAAGCCATCAGTGCTTCATGCCCTAGCATCCTGCTTCTAAGTCAATTGAAATAGATGGGACTGGATAAAGTACTTCTCTGTTAGACTGGCAAGGTTTGTCCTCAGTCATTTATACTCCACTTCCGGTGTTCTAAATCATGCCAGATCTACACACAAAGCAGAGAGGTAGTAAAATGAACTGTACCACTTCAGCTGGGACAGTATTCAAAAACATGCTGAATTGGCACTGTATATCCCCTTTTCTGGTGTCTTATTTTTCTGCATATGTATTTGAGGCCAATTGTAACCCTAGAAACTATTCTAAAAAACCCTGTTCTATAAGATGAGAAGAGATGAGTATAGCTTAATATTTTGGAGGTCTGTGATTCTCTTTGTCTTTCTATCTTGTATACCAGCGGGGAAAACACTCCAGATTTTTAACATTGAGATGAAAAGTAAAATGAAAGCACACACAATGGCTGAGGAGGTCATCTTTTGGAAATGGATATCTGTAAATACAGTTGCCTTAGTGACAGAGACAGCCGTTTATCACTGGAGTATGGAAGGAGACTCTCTGCCACAAAAGATGTTTGACAGACACGCCAGTCTTGCAGGTTGCCAAATCATCAACTACAGAACAGATGAAAATCAAAAGTGGTTGCTTCTCATAGGAATCTCTGCCCAGGTAAGGAAAGCCACAAAGGGGTGCAAGTATCAGAGTCTTGAAACATTCTCTGGTGAAGAAATCTGGAGATAAAATGTTTTCAGTCCCAGTTGACAAGTGATGTTACTGTTCACTGAACATATGGTGAACTAGTAAACTGTGGCTTGGATCTGAATTTGTCATGTCATGTTAGTAGTTGGAGTCTTTTATGATAGACAGCAGGATAAAGGGCATGGAATGAATAAGGGGAATACGAATTGTTGATGTTCACAGCATAGATGAAGCTGTTAATCATCCTAGCTATTGAGTCATCATATGTTTGCTTCATTAGCAAAACCGTGTGGTTGGTGCTATGCAGTTATATTCAGTGGATCGAAAAGTTTCACAACCTATAGAAGGACACGCAGCAGCCTTTGCAGAATTCAAGATAGAAGGAAATGCCAAGCCATCCACTCTCTTCTGTTTTGCTGTACGCAGCCCTGCAGGAGGCAAGGTAAAAAACCTTATATTGATCCCTTGGAGTCAGAGTAGCTGCAGGCAAAGTCATGAGACAAAAACCAAAGGACTAAAAGGTTTTCAGAGGTTTTCTACCAGTGTAGTTAAATGATGGATGCTCTCCTATAAAATAGCAAAAAGAAGCTTTTCCTATGTTTAGAGGCTAGGGTTAGTAACCTGGTGGTGATTCTGTATCTTTTCCCAATACGTCTTGACAAATACTGAGAGTGAGAATATTGGGTAGTATCTGGCACTGGACTTTTGCTGATGGATCAGTTGAATCAGATGGATATGGGAGAAACCATTTCCCTTCCTACTGCATCCCTCTCTGCCTTCCCAAAACTGGCTTTGATCTCACTTGGACAATGTGGATTTCTGCTCGGCAGGAGGAAGATGTCTGCCAGTGCAGTTTGGACATAGGCCTTAAACGTAGGCATTCAGACTCCAGTGAACATGGCCTGATCTGCAGTCTCTTTACAAACTCAGGCTATGGAACACTTGGGTAGACTATTTGAAAAATTAAGTTTTTGATTAAACCATTTTCTAGTTTACAGAAATCCACACCATCCTTTGGAATGGTTGTCTTTTTAAGTACAGTAATTTCCAATTAGAGTAAGCTTTTCTATTCATACTAAACAATTGATTATAATTCTGTCTCTTCTCAGCTGCATATCATTGAAGTGGGTCAGCCTGCAGCTGGAAACCAGCCCTTTGTCAAGAAAGCAGTTGATGTGTTTTTTCCTCCTGAGGCTCAAACCGATTTCCCAGTAGCAATGCAGGTAATTTCACAGGGGTGTATTCACACATCTGTTGATTTGGTCAGATTCTATCAATTGCAATAGTACTGCACAACCTCTAGCTTTTTGCAAACTGTCACAGGTAGATACCAGATATATGGCATTCCAAAATACTGCATGAGTATGCAGATTTGCTTAAAATGATCCAGAATTGAGTGGATGAGTTTCAGAACTGAGGTATAATTTGCATGAACTAGGTTATTATTCAAAGATGTGTAGCTAAGAGACACAGATCCCTTTAGGCATAAAGGTCCCACATGACAGGCTACTCTGGAACCAAAGGGACATCCAGAAGCAGTACAGATATCACTTGGAGGCAGAGGAGGTTTGAAGAAAGCTTGAACCCCAGTAGACATGCCCAAACCCTAAGGGGAAAACAGAGTGGAACTCCTCCTCTTTAGCTAAAGGCTCTCTCTGGTTTCTTATGAGAATGCTGGCAATGATGTGAATATGAGCAAGACAAATGTTTACATTTTACTATGGAATGCTGGAACAGATGAGACCCCTTGAGGGCTCAGCATAGCAAATGTGGTGGTTACAACAGGGAATGCAGGTCAATGTATTGCTGTGGTAGCAGTGACTTGATATCATAGAATCATAGAGTTGGAAGAGACCACAAGGGCCATCCAGTCCAACCCCCTGCCATGCAGGTAATCTAAATCAAAGCATTGTGAAGTACACTGCTTTTATCTTATTTGCAGTGTTCGTATACCACTTGATACAGTAAAATCTGACTAGTTTTCATTAAAATGTGCACCTTAATAACATAGGAAAGAATATGAAAGAATTCAAAAACAAATTAAAAATCTTAAATGCAACAATACAAAAGCACAGTTGTCATATTCAGCTGAGGAAGGCCTGTGGAAACAAATATGCCATTTTTCATTTATAAACATGAGTTGGAATAATGCTGGGTAGGTTGGTAGCTGAAAAATACATTGACAAGGCAGAAGAGAGATCAGCACCCAGCACAAGTGAGCAGGAGAGGAAGGTCTTTTTCACTGTTTGGGAGTGCCCAGCATGCTTCACCCAACACCTTGAGGGGCAAAAATTGTTCCTGGAATACTTCAAGAAGGCATTTATCTCAGAAATCATTCTTCTGCATGCAAAACTCTTTGTCTCAGGAGCAAGCTTTGTATTGAATTATTTGAATGGACCATGGTCTAGTGTTCCTGAAGAGGGAGCAGGCTAAAATGTATTGGACATTTTGTATGCCACAAAATATTTTCTATTCAGAGGTTCTGGCAGCATTTTAAGTCTTTGTGTTTCTTCTGATCACCTGAAAAGCACATTGTACCATGTCAAACTGTATTCACTAGACTAACTGGGCTGTGCATGCTGGGTTGTACAATGTTGTGCTAATAAACTGTTTATAGAGAGTGGTATAACAAGATCTGAGGAACAATAAGATTTCACTCCAGTTGAACAGATTGCTACTGGCCAGGACTTGTACTGAAAATCTAAGTACTAGTATTGAGATAGGATCCAGCTTTTTGAACCAATAAGTTTTTAAGAGTGTTCATTGGCACTGAAGAACTGGCACGGTATAGTGACTGTTGCTGTTTGAAAGCACATTCTGTTACACTGTCCTCTAGATTGTAATGGCCTTTGGCTAAATGCGTAAGGATGACTGACTGAGTACAGTGTCCAACAACACACACTGCAAGACAAGCCATGAGCAATCCACTTTTGTTTGTGCAAGTCACCCGTCTCCCTCTGCCATGACAAACACTGAACAGATTTGTCAGGATTGTTCCTGGAACGCTTAAGTGTTAGCAATATCAGCGTCAAAAAAGCTTTGTATAAAAAGAACGTCAATTGAGTGGAGTTCTTCTATATTCTTTGCATTAGATTTGTATGGTAACTGAAAAATGGATTAGGGCTGGAAAATAGTGATTTGCCAAGGCCATAAATCCTTTTGTAGCTAAAGGCCACTGAAACCTTTTATGAGCAGGATGAGTGTCAGCTTTTGAAAACTTTTAGTGTTCTTGAATCAGGCATAAAAACATTGTGCTGCTATAAAAAATTAAATTTGCTCTTTTGTTTGAAGTGTAAGAGATGGGTGAAATAGTCCAGTTGTACCATGCATTGAATCCTTGCTGCCATGCTATAGGGCAGAAGTGGGAACTGTAACTCTCCAGATGTTGCTGGAATGTAGCTCTCAACAGTCTGCAAAATGCCAGCCTCTGCTGTAGGGTTGGGCTGCACCCCCAAAAAGATATTTTAGAAACTAGTGAACAGCTTTTGAACTGTTCGGCTTTAACAGGTTAACCTTGTCCTCTTTTTTTGTGTTTGATAGATTGGAACAAAGCATGGTGTTATCTATCTGATCACAAAATATGGATACATTCACATGTATGACTTGGAGTCTGGAGTCTGCATCTACATGAACCGTATTAGTGCAGACACCATCTTTGTGACTGCACCTCATGAACCTACGTCTGGTATAATTGGAGTAAATAAAAAAGGGCAGGTAAGATGGATGCCTAAAACATCTGCGTTAAAGGTCTAGGTTAATAAGCCTTTGC